>NC_086176.1:36378035-36580535 GCF_023053635.1 Elgaria multicarinata webbii
TCATGACTAGCATCTCGTTGATTTTAATGGGTGAACTCATGTTGTTCGACTAACTTACTCTGGATCCAACCTACTGTTCAAGAACAAATATTGGGGAGGTACAACTGGCTGCAGCTTTCTGGTGCATGTCCACTGTCAACCCTTCAGACTACGGACAGTATTTAATGGGAAGCTACACTTACACAATTGGTGCTAGGCTACTGTAAGTGACCTCTAGGGCAATGTCAATAGTATACATTGATGTCATGGGTTTCCTCATGCCACCTTATGCTATTAGCATTGTAGAGTTCGCTTACATTAATTAGTGCCATGTTAATTGCATACGCACAGCAAGTCCACTGGATACTTTGCATTTACAACTCTTTTACAGATACATGTGGGTTGCAATTGGGGTGTTTATGCAGAAGAAAAATGTGTATCGATTGCTCAAGAATATTATCTTCGGTACTATTATACGAAGTACACAGCTTATCATTTACTTTTTTCAAAGAAAATAAATGTGAAACGTGTTTATTCCATGCATTCGCAAACTGGAAATGTCAATATTTGGTTTTCCCCCCAAAGGGAATGGGTCGTAATAAGAAGAATGTGGCCATGGAATCTTGATGGGTTAATAGTGTGGATTTCAAATAATTAATTAATTACCTTAGCATATTTTACCTTAAGATAAAGTGATAACATCTTGTTATTTGAATATTTAAATCACATTACTACCATAAGAATAACAGGAACACATCTACTAAGCCAGTATCTCAAGTTTTCTTCAGGGAGAATAGCAAGTTTGCCTGCCTTCTGCCAATGTCAAGGCATGGGTGATGAATTCATGCTGTTGGAACGGCAGAAATCCCAGTCAGGGAGGAAGGTGTACTGTGGAACGAAGTTGGGCTAGTATGTTCTCTTTGCTTAGAGCTGGGAAAACTGGTGCTAGCCTTTCACAATGATGGCAAGCGAAGAAAATGCCGGTGGTGCCTGGCTTAGCATCATCACAAAGAACCAGCAGATGGCATGTGCCATTTTAGAAGAGGCATTCCTCCCTCCTGTGAGAGAGATAAAGGGAAATACCTCTCCTACAATCATGCCTGCTGACCATGAGTTGCATATCCATTAAAAAAACACTGCTACTCAATTACTCAGAAGCATGTTTAACTGATCAAACAGTGTTGTGCTTAATCAATTAACTGGTTGTATTAATCCACTAAATGTTGCTTTAAGCTAAAGTTGATCTTCCTTCAAAAACTAAAATTTTCTGTCCATTATGACAGCGCGTGAGAAATCAAGTTACAGAAGAAATTATCAGGTTATATCATTTTTAAGAGATAATGGAGGAAAATATAAATTGGCTGTTGCTAATTCTACTATGGCCACACCAAGAAGTTTCTACTGGTCTGTTAGCTTAGGGAGTGGATTAATTTAAAATATTTAACTTTCTCTTACCTTTCTTCTCTGGTTTAGATACGTTTCAGGAGGTAGTGAAGACACAGAACTGAGGGCCTGTTGAAGTTGCTCTTCCAGTTGACTGATATGTTGTTCTTTTTCAACTAGTTGATTCTTGAGAGAAGCCTGACCTTGCCGAAGCTGAATCTCACTTGCTTTAAGTTTCTCAAAACTTATTGTCAATTCGTTGTAAAGCTATTTTAAACAAAAATACAGGCTGGAGAATGGTCATCATAAACAAGGGTACACATTCATAAATATTACTTGTAAGTATTACAGTGTGAACCCAATCAACAAAATTTTAGAACGAGCTGGATTAAAATCATGCTCATCCCTAGTAAATGCTGATCCGAGTCTGCCAGATCCTATTGAAGACACAGTTCCTGTACTTTTTATCATAACCCAACTTATTGTTGCAGAACTGTAAATGTGCACTATAGAACCTTTCCTTTCCATGGCACTATCGAAATGTATGAACAAGCTCTTCTAGATGTAATATGGCAATTATATCAGATTTCTCCTCCCCAGAAATATAGATTATAGATGACTACTCAACAAAGGCTATGGGCCAAATTAAAAGAGATAGAGGCAGCCTTGATACCCTGTTCACATATAGAGTGGGGTAGGGTAAAACAAAAGCTAAAAGCCCATGAGAAGAGCTAATTCCCACCTTATCTTGCCACGCTCTGACACACCTCCAGAACAACACATCTCCATTATCAGTTGTTTTGGGAGAAAAGGTGCTGAGAGCACAAGGAGGTAAAGCAGAGAAATATTCAGGGCACAATCCTGTGGATGTTTAGGCAGAAAGAATTCCTACAACTCTCAACGTTCCCCAGCCAGGCAGCCTGGCTGGGTAATGCTGTGAGTTGTAGGACTTCTATCTATCAAATCATGCATAGTATTTGCGACGTCACCAGCGCTTTTACTAGGACCATCGCATAAACCCTTCTCAGGCCAAGCGCCACCACCTGAAAAATGGAGGGAGAGTTAAATAAAACCTTCCCCCTAGCTATGAGGGAAACAGGTTTAATATAGGATCTCTCAAAATATACTATGCGAATACTCTGGTGTGGGTGTTTAATAACTGTAAGGCAGATAAATAATGTCAAGCTGACATGTGGTATTTGGTAGCTAACAAAATAAAAATAAGTTTATTGTTGTTTAAAAGCTTTAAATCAAAATATAATACTTTCAATCCTGCCTGATCTAAACTCTCCACACACCAACCACCTCGCTCTCTTCACACCAATCCTAAGTCCCTAGAATCCAAGCTCTTTTTACTCTACAACTAAACAACTCTCTGCACACGCACTCAAACTCACATACCTAGCAAACTCCCAACACTCTCCTTATATACTCCTTTCCCCACACACACACCTATTACATCATAAACCACACCCACTCAGTTCTAACATTCCATACTTACCAGACATACCAATCTAGACATATACAAGATAATCAATTGTGGGGTAAAGCCACAGTATTCGATCCTCAGTCTCTCTTAACTTTCCAATACAGCATCTAATGCCAGCAACTGTAATGATACTGATGTTGTTGATGTTGGTTATTACACAACAAAATGGCCATTTTCAAGTTCTTTCCTGTACTACATCCAAGTGTATCTCATCTAGAGTTTCTTCTAGCTATCAGATTTAGAAGACGACTGTTAATTACATCAAGAAAGAGAAAAATCAGGATTCTACAAGACAACTAGCTGGCCTAGTCAAAAAAACATACATACAATAACACAAACTTTCAGCCATCTAGTAATGTGAATGTGTATCTATAAGTACCGAGGATTCAGCAAGTTTTCATCCTCCAAATAACTGGAACCAGATAACAGACTTTACATTCCCATAACAAATCAAAAGTACAATATTCCAAGACAAATGTCTCCCTTGCATTAGTGTACAGGCTGCAAGAATTAGATAAGGACTTGTTACTACGCCATAGGCAAATTCACAGAGGAACAGTCTTCAACTTTTCCAAATGGCACTGAGCCTATCAGCATGTACGTCCTATGATATATTGTCCCTTACAGCAAGATCAATGACCTCTGTTAGTGGTCAGATAGTCCACATACCCAGTGCCACAGGTCATGTGACTGACAGATTCGAAGCTTAACATACCAGCGTGGTATGTAGGTAGTATTGCTAATGCACAGACATTCAAGTCTATCAGGGCACAGTAAAAGCTGCAGTAAGCTACCTTGAACATAGGCAGTGGCAGAATACAAATTTGAGGTAAATAAATAATACTGTTCTGACAAACTTACAGCATGTCTACTCAGATGACATTCAGTGGGACATACTCCCAGATAAGTAGGTAGAAGACTGCAGCCTTAGGGGGAAAGCAAATGATAGGCACACGCCTTAACAAGAGCCATGCTGGATCAGACCATCTAGTCCAGCTTTCTGTTCACACAGTGGCCAAACCAGCTGCCTGTGGGAAACCCACAAGTATGACATTAGTGCAATAGCACCCTCCCACTTGTGTTCCACTTCAACTGGTACACAGTCATCATGAGAGTAGCCATTGATAGCCTTCTTCTCCATGAATTTGTCTATTTCCCTTTAAAAATCATCCAACTTGGTGGCCATCACTACATCTTGTGGTAGAGAATTTCATAATGATGTCTCTGCTATTAAATAATACTTCAGTACTGCAGGCATGGAACTGATCCCCACGAAGACTATCTAAATCAGTCTTCCCCAACCTCATGTCTTCCACATACGTTGGACTACAGTTCCCATTATGTCCATCACATTAGCACATTCATTAGAACTGAAACATTTTGTGAGGCTTGTAAGGGCTGCTCTACATATAGCTACAATGGGAAAGGTGTCAGAGAACCAGTGCGGTGTAGCGGCTAAAGTGTTAGACTGGGAGTCGGGAGATCCAGGTTCTAGTCCCCACTCAGCCATGGAAACCCACTGGGTGACTTTGGGCCAGTCCCAGACTCTCAGCCCAAGTTATCTCACAGGGTTGTTGTGAAGATAAAATGGAGAGGAGGAGGATTATGAACACCGCCTTGGGTTCCTTGGAGGAAAAAAGGTGGGATATAAATGTAATAAATAATAATAACAACAACAACAACTTTCAGGTACCTTTGTAAATCACAATCAATCAATAATCCCAAGTTGTAAAAACTTGATGTGGCCTTTCAGTTTCACATTAATATCTAATTGGGGGTTACACAACACCACTTCCCCTTACTCAAAACAAATATTTTATGTTAGAAGGCTTATGGAGACTCCTTGACATCTATTTTATATTGTATTTATAGCTCTTCTCCTCAAGAAAAGGAATTATTTTCTAAAAATGTATACCAACTATTTTACTGGTCCCAGACACACAAAGTGCTCCAGTAGCGTGCTGGTTTTAATGAGACTCAATAGACTTGTCCTCACCTAAGACTCAAGGTGGTGAGTCTTAAATCAATACTAAGGATAATAAGACAAGAAGAGTTGCTCGGTCTCTAGACTACCTTATCAGAGTGCTCAGAAATTTACAGTTTAGAAGTTTTGTTTCAAAATGCACCACCTCCCTTCACTGAGGTCTTGACTGTCTAGCTACTTATTAATCAGTCTGATTGAAAATCTCATAAAGGAAAACTCTCTCAATGGGCTAGAAGTATCACTGTTCGCACCAAAACAAAAAACTTTCAATCCTAGACAAAATAACCCTATCAGCAAGAAAGCACTAAAGCCAGCATATAATAATATGAACTCAGCACCACAGATCTAAACATATTACATGTATGTCTTATTTATTTCAATGGAACATGTATCCATGGCATGGCTGAGACCCAATGATCCATGTTGCTGTCCGATCAATACATGCACTGTTTTATAGCAGGCCATTTCTCCTCCAGCAGTTCCTCCTGCTTTCCACCTAAGTTGGGTTTTTACTTCCTCAAGCGTAGTGTCTTAAGGTTCCAAACTGTTTCAGAAAGCAGATTAAATCTGATAAATAACTTCCTGTTCATGCAGCCATGATCACTTACATTCTTTCCATTTTGAAAGGGTACTTACTGACTCTACTTTCAATTGCAACACAACTCCATTAAGTAGGATACTTCTCAAAAAAGAGTCATAAGGATCAGGCATAGTAAGAAGCTGAAAGCAGGTACTTTAGGTTTTCTGAGAGAGGCTGGGCAGAACGGTTAAAGTCCCATTATTTAAACGAAACACAAATCAAGATAAACCAGTATCACGCATACTAAAAGCCGCCAAACCTTAGCTAGAGAAATTATTTATTTATTTAAAACATTTATATCCCGCCCTATATCAATAAGGTCTCAGGGCGGCGTACAGATAAAAGCATACAGTATAAAAACAGTAAATATACACAGCTAAAAACAAATTAAGCCATCAACCAAGTTAAAACAATATATAATTTAAAAGCAGTAAAACTATTAAAACAGTTAAAACAATGTGATGAGTGAATTCAACCATTAAAAGCTTTGTTAAAAAGCCATGTTTTCAACTTGGCGCCAGAATAAAATCAGCGTTGGCGCCAGTCGGGCCTCCAAGGGGAGGGCATTCCACAGTCGGGGTGCTACAGGCCCTGGGTCAGAAGAAAGGCATCAACTGTGCAATATTTTCCTGTCTGGATACAGTGATGCTGGCCTATCCAGCCTGCTGCTCTCAGCTGCAAAGAGCTGAGAGAGATACCTGGGATACAGCGATGATGGCGGTGCCACGGCCAGGAACATACGTAATAGGCTGCTTGCCACACAGCTGCTGACCTCAGTGTAACTGCTACTTGCTCCAGGCTGATAGCACATTGTACTTATCGTGAAAATCCTTTTCCTACAAAGCACTGGATTTGTGTAGAAGAAAAAAATATATTTTTACGGGAATGAGGGGTGAGGGAACTCCACATACTTTCTGATATGATATTGTTTCAGCTGTGTGAGCATCTTCCTGAGTTCTCAGTACTTTTTGTGCATCCATATTGAGAGCCTGAAGCTGCTGGATCAGCTCTGCCTGCTGTGCTGCATGTTCAGTGTTTTGTTTGTAGAGATTCTGCAGCTCCTGCAACTCCTTCCTGTGCAAAGCAAGCAAGAAACGAGAAAACTTGAGCAAAAGACAGACCGTGATCATCTCAATTAAACAGTCGCGTTGGCTCTTTTTATGGAAAAAAATCTTTCATTCTCATCTATGTTTCCCTCTCAATTTACTTAGAAAAAAGTAAATTAAAAAAGGTAATATAAACGAAATCACCAGTTTTTGTTTAATTCTGCTCAGTGTGTCTGAAAACAATGTGACTGGTAAAATGACTGAATCTCCACTGAATCTTCAAAGCACTAGTTACTGTTCTTCTTTCAGTACTCAACAAATTCCTTAATACCAAAATCTAACAAGTGATATAAGTAGAAGGCCTTCACTAGTAACTTCTTTTGCTTCCTGACAAAACATTGTTCCAGTAAAACTGGCTACTAATATAATCTAGTAATCAAACACTTATTAAGAGGTGAGAGAATCTAATACCACTTATCTGAAAAAACTGATAGCATAGGAAAAACTTTACTGAAGAGATGTGAAGTTTCTCATGAGGTCAAGGCGGTATAATATACCATCTTAAATGATTTTTTGGAAGGACAATTCTATCTCAGGTCAAAGACACACGAAAAAGTCACCTTTTGAATTCCCCATTCCCCATTCCATCCTATAGCAAAAATAATAAAAGAGATTCAAAATTCCCTATGATATAGGAAATATAATCATACATTTTTTCAAGAGCACAGCTAGAAAATTCTGGTTTATTTAATATATTTTTTCCACAATGATTACCACCAGCCTTCAACCAACCCAATCACCAATGCGCTTTTGGGCAAGCAAGAATGCTCAGGAAGAAAGGTTGCACTTTGGGCAGCTAAATGACGACACCAGAAAAACCTGGAGTATATTTTTGAGAAAGCATCTGTGTTACCTAGTTTTGAATGGCAACTTGTAAGGGTTTCTCCCCTTACCCTTCTATCCCAGGAATACTACAGATCTGATTGGTAGGCTGATCATCATTCCAATTTCCTTGTGCTGCTGTTCAGTTTCTGCTGTACTGTCTTCATGGGCAAAACTGCTTCTCCCCAGCACTACCTTTCTCCTAGAACTCAACAGCAGTGAACCCCAGCATCCATCCACATCCTGAGAATATATTCCTTCTAAATCCCTCCTAGTCAACAAGCTGCTGTGCTACTTCATCCCAACTGCAGACAGGTTTGCTTTGTAAATTGAATAACTGACTGGGAGAAGGCAGAGAGTAATTTCAACTTCCTTCAGCTTCTCTGTGTTCCACAGCCCCACTTCCAACTGCTCTCTCTCTCTCTCTCTCTCTCTCTCCTCCTCTCCATACTAAAAAGAAAAAGGTGGGTGGAGGGAGACTAAATCCCTTTAATTTATCTGGGTGATTATTAAGATAAGAAATCAAACAAAAAGACTGGTTGTGAAAGGGAACTGCTGCAAGGAAGAAAGAAATATTTGGAGAATATTTCTGTGGGGGAGAGGGAAAGACTGTGTCTCTTAGCCTTTTTACCCTTAGTTTTGAAAACAGATGCTTCCTGTGCTGTGCTGGAACTTTCCAGGAAAGTGGGGACCATGATATTTGCACTATTAGACCTTGTCATTAATTCTGTGTGGGTAGCAGGCTGGATGGATAGGAAAAGGCACTTTCAATATATTTTACTATACTATTGCTGCTTAATAGAAGTAATTTTTGGCTGCTAAGCCCCCAAACATAATTTGTAAACCCATGATTATCATTTTAGATTTATTTTCAATACTCAAGGACTATTTACGTTCTTAATATTTAAAATTGTCTAAAATTGCAATGTTTGTATATTATAGACAGACACAATTTTGTGTATAGGTAAATGATAGATAAGTGCACAAATCTTAATATCATTAATGTACATGGTATTTATAGAAATGGGTGAAAACATTATTATTTGTCCATCTAAACCCCAGTGGACACAAGAAATTCAGTTGAAAGGGATATTTTATTTATTTATTTATTTTTGCATTTATATCCCGCCTTTTTTCCTCCATGGAACCCAAGGCGGCATAATCCTCCTCCTCTCCATTTTATCCTCACAACAGCAACCCTGTGAGGTAAGAACATAAGACGTGCCATGCTGGATCAGACCAAGGGTCCATCTAGTCCAGCACTCTGTTCACACAGTGGCCAACCAGACATCGGCCAGGGATGAACAAGCAGGACATGGTGCAACAGCACCCTCCCACTCATGTTCCCCAGCAACTGGTGCTCACAGGCTTATTTCTTCAAATATTGGAGATAGCACACAACAATCAGGGATAGTAGCCATTGATAGCCTTTGCTTCCAGGAATTTATCCAACCCCCTTTTGATGCCATCCAGATTGGTGGCCATCACCACATCCTGTGGCAGTGAGTTCCATAATTTAACTATGCGCTGTGTGAAGAAGTATTTCCTTTTATTTGTCCTGGATCTCCCACCAATCAGTTTCATGGGATGACCCCGTGTTCTGGTATTTTGAGAGAGGGAGAAAAATGTCTCCCTGTCCACATTCTCCATACCATGCATACTTTTGTAGGGTGGGCTGAGAATCTGTGACTGGCCCAAAGACACCCAGTGAGTTTTCATGGCCAAGTGGGGACTAGAACCCAAATCTCCCAACTCCCAGTGCAACACTTTAGCCACTACACCACACTGGCTCACGCACTATACCACACTGGCTCACTTACTTGAATTATGTAACAAGACAAGTAAAAGGCTAAAGTAGGTTAACATATTGAGAGACTGTTGACAAGATAAGGATTTTTACTGCTGAAAAGAGGAAATATTTGCTAGATGCACTGATGCATCTGTGCCAATAGAGGTTGCACCACAGGACAATATCACCAAATTACTCTTTTTTTTTTTTAGAGTCATGCTCATATCAGTTGACCTTGTGTACTTCTCCACTCCCCCTTAAAAGGAAACTATCACTAGTATCACTTCTCTCACAACAGACCTCACATTATTTGCTGTGTCAGAAGCTTTTATGGACTAAAACCCACTTCATCAGATACATTAAGAGTCATCCTCATTTGAAAGATATATACAATATGGCTACAGATGTGTAAAGTAGAAACAGTGAGGCTACATAGCCATGAAATACAAGCGGTAGTACCGGAAACTATTTTATATTGGCTATTAGGAAAAAACCTTTTTGGTAGCTGCACCCAAGCTGTGGAACGGCCTCCCCAGAAAGGCATGCCTGGCACCTACATCAATGTCATTTCAACCCCAAGCAAAGATTTTTCTCCCCTAGGCCTTTTCCGTCAACTGGTAGCTTTTTTAGTCCATTTTATCTATGCCACGTGCTTTTATTCTTTTATTGTGCTATTTCATTGAATACATTTTAACTTGTTGAACTCTATGGCAAGATTGAATGAGAACCCAGATATACAGGTGCCTATAAATACCAGAAAAACAGCACCTGACTTTCTCTTCTAAATAATGAAACCTCCAAACTTTATTTGAAATTCAGATGGAGAATTCTGTGACAGGGAGAAGATGAGAATAGAATACTCCAAACATCTGACTGTGGACAGTCAACTCTGGATCATACCCACTTGCACTTGAAGTGGATTTGTCTCAAATTGGACACATCAATATCAGTTTTACTTTTCTCTACTGTAAAGGATGGTTTGTTTGAATCACTAATATAAGCATATCCTAATTATTAGCTCTTCAGAGGTGCTGAGATTCCTAGCATTGGTGCAATGTGATCTGCCCTGCTCTTCAGAACAATAGCAATTTGATTTTATAGCACTCTGTATTACTTAAAATCCCCTTTTGGGGGTGCTAAGGAAGTGTAACCAACAGAGTAGAAGCTAGATGAATACTTGCCATTGATTTAAGGACTTCGGAAACTGCTGTACTCTAATTTTCTGTATCACAACTGTTATACAGGTCAGTGTCTGCTGATGGGTACTACAACAATGTACACTTCAGTTAAATTAATGTTTCCAGATATTAATTTATGGAATTCATATTAATGCAGGCAGCAATGTAAGTGAGATCAGATACCAAGACGGGAATGTTGCCCTTCCTCCCCATTTCTATAATTTGCCATGAAGAGGGCACTAGACTGGGTGAGGAGTGGGGATTTTCTATGGCATATATATATATATATATATATATATATATATATCAGGAGCGTCAGGTCAAGCAGCTGCTGTGTTCATTCCCACAGCTGCGGAAGTCAAAGCCTTCTCCTACTGAGCGAACTTTCATAGAAAGCGCAGTCGTTACATTGTAAGAAGAGGTAGAGCAGCCAAGCAGCAGGATACAGCAGTTGATCACAGGATACCTTTCAAAACCTAGCAGCTTTAATGGAGCTTCACAAAGGCTATAAAGAAAGATACCTCAAAGCTCACAATTTCAAACTTCAGATATACATTTATCTATAAATTGTGAGGTTAATGCCCTACAAGTAAATGTCTGAATGACAAAGCAGAACAAAGGGCCTGAGCCTAGGTGACAGATTTGCTAGTAAGTGGTTCGTTGCTGTTTCATATCGCTTGGCACGCTGCTCAATTTTGCAAGAATCTGAACGTAGACAGACGGAATAAAACAGCTTTTCGCCAATGTAATACAAAATAGAAAGGGATGCACTCATCCCTCTTCCTACCCTGTAAAAGAAAAGTTAAGAGAAGCATCCTCAGTCGAATGCTGTTTACATAAACCTTCTAGCTTTGTAATAAACCGTATATTGGATTATTCTGAACTCTGGCTTGTTGTCTCTTCTTTCCCCACCTGGATGCCATAATTTTCACTGTGGTATTCTACTGCCGCACCAATGGACAGACATTAGGATTAAAGAGACTAACGTGTGTCCATTCTGGTACATGAGCCTGGCTAGACACATGTAGACAATGAGCCCTATTTGGGTGTTCAGAATCTGTGTACAATCAACACACAAGGAGAAAGAGTGCTTTAGTCCCGCCCTACACCTTGCCTGTTTCCATCACCCTCTACTCATACAGGGCAATGGGCTGAAGAGGATCACCTCCTGTATCCACGGAGGTCCTCCATGTGAAACAGGACACTGATTTTCCAGGGTTCCTAACTGCTTGGGGAGTGTCATGTCTAGCCCTACTCCTCCCATTTTGGAAGAAGGTCTTTCAAGTATTCAATCAGAATCTTGAATACTTTCAAGTATTCAATCAGACTCTGAGGTAGAGGACTTGGCCCCAGACACAGGCCAGCCTGTACCAGTGGGGGACAGAGCTCTCACGTTTCTCCTCCAGCTGGTCCTGATCTCTCTCCAGAGCTTACCTCATCAAGGGCAAATCATACAGAGGCAGTGGGAAGCCAACATTCTTCTGAAGGAAAGGCCATCAACAAGCTAATTGATCCTAGGGTCCGGCGCAGGCTAAAATGCACGGAGCGAAAGGAGGGCGTGAGGAAGTCAGCCAGGCTCCATTGTGCCAGAAACACACAGAAACTCTGAAGTAACACACTTTGTGGAAAGGCTTTCTGTTCTCCTTCATAGAACAATTGTCTCACTTAGTTTGCATAGTTTTGCCTAGGGGGAAGTTTCCAAGAGGCTAGACTCTCTTCAGGTGGGAAGAGATGTTTATTGTTTAATAAAAGCTTTGTGGATTACTTAGCAGGCCATCATTTGTCTCCCATCGAAAGCAGGGGTTTCCCAAGAAACACGTCAGGGAGCCTCCATGGACATAAGAGGTGCTCCTCTTCAGACTGTTGCCCTGCATGAGTGCAGGGTGATAGAAAAGCGCATGGAGGGCTGGATGGGGCTACAGCGCTCCTCCTGCTCCTCACGTCTTGATTGTACACAGATTCCAAATGTCTGAACAGGGCTCTAGTAACAATATCTATCATACCCTCCCTATTAAGCAAGTGCGTCATGGGAATTTCACTCGGGATAGAATTTCAAGCACCAAGTCCCATCGGAAGCTGATTTTTATATCTGTGTTGAATGCCACAGCCTGTGAATTTTATGTACGTAAAGTTAAAATGTAGCTTTCCAAAGTTGAAATACAGCAAGCAGCTGCTGCCAATCAACATGCTGGATGGGGCATCTTAAATAGAGATTTATTGCGGCACAAGCTTTCATGAACGAGAGCACAGTGACCATTCACAACATCGGTAATTTAATGCATGTGGTGGATGAGAAAATCTTGGTTTACCTATATATATATATATATCATGCCCATGGCATCCATCAACCTTGTAAATACTTTCCAGTTTTGCTTTATTGGTATACTAATAATCTGTATCTTAGGTCTTCTACTAGCATAGAACTATTTTTTTTAAAAAAAGTATGAGGGCCTAGTCTGGATATTAAAGCAACAATGAGTATCGTAAGAATCCCTTCAATACTACCCTAAACAGGTAGTATTGAAGGGATGTGCTATTTTCTTATTGCACATTGAATAACATCAAACTTAACATGGCTTTGCATATATTAGTGTAATGTCATAAAAGATGACATTAACATTCTGTGGCTGCATAAGTTCCTTTGAGGCTACGTAACATTTTAGTCCATGTACTGAGGAAACACTGCATAGAACCTGGGTCCCCAAACTTTTTGGACCCATGGGCACATTTGGGAATTTGACTGTCGTGGGCACCACCACAAAATGCCAAATCAGTAGACTGTAACTTTGTCATGTTGATGGATATTAGTTTTATTTAGTAAAAAAAAATGTTTTGTGCCTATTGGACACTACAATGTCTCTTTAATAAGAGATTATCAAATTCAACTAATTGCTGCGGTGCAATACAGCTAAAGTTTCTTTTAAACATACGTTTTGCTTATGTTTAAACTTAGTAGTTGCTTCTTTTGCGGAGCAGGTTATTACACAAGTAAATGAACAAGATTTAATATTCACTGATGCACACACTCTTTTAAATTATTTACCTGATTTATGCAAATTAACAAATGGTCAGCGTAAGTGGATTCTCTGTGTCCTTTTGGCAGCTAAAAGACTGATATTACAACACTAGAAAGATAAACAGTCATCTCCTGAAAAGGTTTGGGGTGCCATTGGAAGTGTCCGTGGGCACCACTGGAGAGGCCTGCTCTGGGGACCCTGGCCTAGAATATAGTACAGCCATTCTAAAGGAGAAGCTGTGCTACAACACAGAAGTATGCATGTTTACTCGTACATAAATCTCAGTGACCCAATGTGTAAGTATATTTAAGTTTGCAGCCCAAGTCTGGCTAAAAGTCTGTTACAGAAAATCTAAAAAGGAGTTCTGTGTCATCTTAAATACAGATTTATTGTGGCACAAGCTTTCATGAGTGAGAGAACAGTGACCACTCACAACATCAGTAATTCAATACTTGTAGTAGAAGAGAACATCCTGGGCCTAGCTTGGATCCTAAACAAATACAATCCAACTTAATAATAAACACTAGTTTAACAATTTCTAACTAGAATCTCCCTTTAAATTTCTTTTGTTGAACAACAGCAACTTTCAGGTCAGCAATAGAGCACTCCGGGAGACAAATGTTTTCCCACTGGTGCCAGAAATGTGACAATTTTCTGAATGTGGCAATGTGCAATGAGTTAAGTTGCATCATCACTGTGTTTGTATTATCCATGCATCATCAGGAGTGATGCTGGCTAGTGACTTATTTGCTAGGGACTCTGAACAGCTGTTATCATTGCTACATTGCATCTTTTTCTACTGATATTATTGTGCTTTGAACATTTCTGCTAGGTCAGTACAAGATTCAAGTTATACCCATGTAAGCTTCAGTGTAGCAGCAGTCATATTACCTGAACTGTAGGTTTGGCGTTCCTGCATTTCATAAGCTTTTTAAGTTCAGCCTTGCCTTACGTTTCCATCACATTTCATACATGTAATATTAATCCTCATGATTCAACTTAAGATGTGGGGGGGGGGGAATTCAGATAAAGCTGAAATCACAACATTTTAAACCTTCAGCAGAAGACTCCTGCTGACCTGTCAGACTTAACTCTAATTAAAAAGTGAAAGTTAGGCTTCAAACTTTTGTCAGTTTCAGGCATTTAGCCTCTCAAATTAATTGCTTATGTTACTAATCATATTGATGTTTTGTGACTTTCAGTGGAGACTGAGAACTCTCTGACCCAATGCTAATTAAAGATGTGCGTTTTTTAAATAATGTCCATAATAGAAGCCAAAAGGCACTGAGATAGTCTGCATAAACAGTAGACATCCTACATCTACTCAACAGTGTGCAAAACATTAGGACGGATTTTCTACAGATCCAAACCATTTGACATTTTCCCATATTCATTATCAAGAGAAGTTCACAACTTCCTTATAAAAACGTGATTTACATACCTAGCTCTGGCCACATCCAAATCTTTTTGGCTTAGCTCAGTCTGTTTAACACCCAGCTGAGATGCCAGATCATTGCATCTACTGTGTAAGATTTCCATTTGCCCCCTTGCCTCTGTTAAATCAGCCTCCAAATTCTGTGAAAAATAATAATAATTATACTATAAAAATATCAAACAATAAAACAAAAGATAAAGTAATTATAAGAAAATCAGCATTAGTATTACTGTTTTAAGCACACATGACTAACCAGATGAAAAGGGTGAGACCTCCTTAATCTAAACTCAAGAAAAATGCATCCATTTGGAATTAAGGTTAAATAAAAAGTAAGTAAAAAGTAAAATAATACAATTACAATGACACAACTAATAATATATAGTTAGGTAATGTAACAATATTTACAGTGCCCTGCAGTAATGGACAGAAATTATTGTGCTTGCTGCATCTGACTTAGTAATGCAGAATTGAAAACTGTTATTTTTCATATTTATATTTCATTATTTAAAAAAGTATACCTAATTTTCTTTATAAAATATGCTCAGAATGCCTTACAAAAAACAAAAAAACCCAATACAATTGTTGGAAACACAGTAAAAACAGTAATCAATTTCATGCACCAAAATCAAGGGCGGGAGAAAATAATTCAGCATAAAAACAGGGAGAAATACCTTTAACCCACACTAAAAGCTTGCTAAAATGAAAAGGTCTTAGCGGCCCAAAAGTCACTTGCAGGACATATACCAGAACTGAGCATAATAAAGGGATAGCAAGAGTTTTTTCATTTGTTCAACTTTTGCCAGGCCTGGCTCAAAGGTTATTCTGCGATCTGTTGGGTGAACACACGATTAAGAGTAACAAAGGAATAACAGAGAACGTAATTACAAGAGAAGAAGAGTAGGTAAAAATATGTCCAAGGAAATTTCTAGGGATATAAAAAGACAAGTCAACAACATAAACAGACAAAGGGAAAAAGGACTGGAAGATCTAACGTTTTGGTGACGAAGGAGAGGATGATCATAACAAGGCAAAGTCAAAGAGGGTGATGTTGACAAATATTCAGATTCCTGCATTGAGCAGGGGGTTGGACTCGATGGCCTTGTAGGCCCCTTCCAACTCTGCTATTCTATGATTCTATTAGTGCTTTTACGCACAACACACACACAGAAAGAGTTTCCTCTCTCTCTCTCTCTCTCACTCTCTCTCTCTCTCTCTCACACACACACAGTGTAAATAGGCTTTTAAAAAGCCTCCAATGTACAGACAATAGAACAACATTGTACAAGCTCAGTTTTTTTCTTCCACACTCCAGGTTTAATCCTGGCTACCAAGAAAAAATTGCAACATTCTAATTAATTTAAGAGCAGTCACCCACTGGCCCACACTAAAGTAGCAAATCAGTTCATGCGGATCCAAAAAAAAGAGGCTGCAAATAATATATTTTTGTTGGAATTGAAATTAAACTTAAGTAATTTTAGCTCTTGTAGCAAAGAGAATGATCTAAGTCTGCTAACTTCAAGCACTTAAATAGATACAAACATGTGACATAATCACAGCATAACATCATCCCATTGCATATGTGGTATCGGTGTGGTATTCAATGTAACAAGAATGAATGTTAGGCTTCTACATCCCTGAGACCACTGACTAGACAGTTGTGGGAAAGCTTGAATCCCTTTAATGAGACGCAAGCTATCAATGCCAAAACCAAAAATTGGAGCCAATAAAACTCCCCCCCCTTTTTTTGCATCATATCAAATGAAAAAAAGCTCAGTTTGGATACACCAAGAGTATTTATTTATTTTATTTTATTTCTATACCACCCAAAAGCTGAAGCTCTCTGCCCAGAGAAAAATTACAAACAAATTACAAAATTTAAAACCATAGGATATAGATTAAAATATAAAATATGGAAGCTTAGAGTACTCTATATTTGATGAGTAGGTAATGAAATGGATTTCTCGAATGAACTTTCTCAAGTCTAGTTTGCCACTCTCTTCCCCTCTTCTTCCAAATAGACATGTTCATCACTTATTTAGGTTTATTAAACTTTCACAATACAAGTAAATAATACTTTTTACCCCTCTCTGGCTTCCATATTCAGTCTCTGTGCTTTCTTAGCCTAGCCTTCAGAGCCTCCCTCACAACAAGGAAATGTGTCTTTCTTGGGTCAGGCGGTTCTTATGGAGAGTTGAAGTCTATCAGCTCTACAGACAAGCAGACTTGTGACTCTCTGGGCCCTTACTCACCCCCTAGATTCTGGCAGTCCCTCCCAGGATAAAAAGAAATCACTCTATCATTTCCTAGTTCCACTCTCTTAATACCTCCCCTTTATTTATCTCCAATAACCACACTAGTTAGAAGGTGGAGCCGTTTTCTTTGGTTACCCCAAGTCTTCTTATTTCTCAATACTAAGGCAATGAACCTGTTGTCTCAGGCTATCCGCAGATAAGTGTTCATTCCAGGTCATTGTGGGCATGTCTATACCATGTGTTTTTTCCTGGGATCATCCCTGGATTGCCCCTGTGCATCCAAATGATGCGCAGGAGATCCCAGGAACAGGCAGGGACGACCCCTCCATTTTCCCGGGATAACTGGTGCACTGTGTTCCTGGGGCCTGAAATGGGCACGGAGCCGTACAGGAGGCTCCGTGCCCATGGGGGTGGGGAGGCAGCAATTTTGCCATCCCAGGGATGGCAAGAAGGGGTGTTTGGGCACTTTTTTAAAAAACAAAACCCTTCTCTTTCACTGCACACACACGCAGCACCTCCTGAAGGACAAAAATGGCGGCAACTATGTTCCTCTTTCCTTCCGGGACATTGCACTGCCGTTTGGATGCTGGGGGAGGAAGCAGATCCTCCCCCTCCCTCCCTCTACAACCTTAGGTGTAGACATGCCCTATGACTCCCATTCCAGGCGCAAAGAAGAGTAAAGAGAAAAATTCTTGGTGTTTTGTATGAAAAGGTTTACAGTAGTTTGAGAATCCAGCTATTATGAACTGCTGGACTATCAAAGTTATCACCAAACCTCAATTCCCAGGATTCTTTAGGGCAAACATCAACAATTTCACTTCTATACATTTGCAGTGCAGATATTTCCATAGTGCAGATATGTCCATAGAGATATCAAAAAAAACCATTCACTACTATACAATGCATTAGCAACCAAGTCTATGTGGAAAAATAAAAGATTTTAAATATGTAAATTGGAGAGCGATCCTATGCCCACTAGACAGCATCTGGGGGTGGGGGACATGGAATATTTCTGATTCCTGGCTCTGAGATGAGAAACACTGGCCTGACCTCAGAACCAGGAATTCGTGCTTCCTGGCCCCTTCCCCTTACAGCCAGAGCAGAAAAAGTGAAAAGCGACTTCAGAGAGGGGGTAAAGGGGGTATTCTGGTGGTGTGGGAAAGAAAGCAGATTGGAGAGGCTGGGTCACACTTTATCCACAAGACCTCTCAGCCTCCTTCCCTCCCACTCCAACACAACCCAGCTAGATGGGCAAAAAGCCCATCTAGCTAAAAATGCAGAGCAGAAGGAGTGGGGAGGTGAAGATCAACTCCACTACTCCTCCCACTCAACATTAGATGAGTGTATTATTATTATTATTATTATTATTATTATTATTATTATTATTATTATTATTAGATTGTAAGCCTATGTGGCAGGGTCTTGCTATTTACTGTGTAATCTGTACAGCACCATGCACATTGATGGTGCTATATAAATAAATAATAATAATAGATGGATATAAGCCTCCAAGTTTGGAGGCATACAGCCATATCGATAGGATTACACCCTTATAAAATATATGGGTTATCTATCCGTGGATGTTTCCTTAGTCTAAACAATTTAAATCTTATGGAACTCTAGATATATCACATACCAATTCTATGACAAATTCCTAGAAACAGACATGTACCAAGTTCTGCCTATATAAGGCATCTTAATAAAATGGAAAGAGACAATACATTTATCATAAACAATACATTTTTAAGAAGTAAGATTCATCTCATAATACAGAAACTCATCATGACTGGAGCCCCCTAAAGCTTAATACCAAATGTATTGTCGAATTTAAGAATAATTATAACATGTTGTGTTTGTGGCAATAATATTACATAAATGAAATGAAATGAAGACTGCAACCCTACACACATTTACCTGGATGTAAGTGCTACGGATCTCAGTGGGACACCCTTCCAAGTAAACATGCTCTCGCTGGCTACCACTGGAAACAGAATGCTTGACTAGATGGACCTTTGGGTCTGATCCAGTAGTGGTCTTCTTATATCCTTATGCATAAGACTGGGCTGCCAATCTCATTGAGGAGGGAAATCCTAGAGTGACAGGATTCTTTCTATATATATATTTTAAAATAATGTTTATATTTGAATGAAATATCTTTTATTATTTAATGATTACATTTTAGGGTGGCTATTTGAAGTCAGTTTCCTGCTTTGCAACATCAATTTTTAAAAAGCTTTGGGTCTTAAGTGAAGGAATGTAAATGAATGTCAGTCCCCATTGGTAGTTATGAATATATAACTTGTTATTTAAAGAAAATAACATGTAGCATAACGCCTGTGAGAAGATGGTTCTGAAATCGCATCCAGGAGCCTCTTCCTCCTCATACCTTTATTTTTGCATCGATGCCAGATTTTTCTATTCTCCATTGTGCCTCCCGCTTCCTCAGTTTCTCCAGGTCATTTAGCAGGTCAGCATAGCGTGTACTTAATCCCTCATTTTCCTCCTCCAGATTTTTTATAACCAGTCTGCTTTGCTCATCCTTTCTCAGTGCACACTCCTTAGTGTCCTGTAGAACAGTACCACAAGGGCCGATAAACAAAAACACAAAAAAAAGGGAAAGGGAAAAAAGGAAAGTGAGAACTAATCAGCAAATATAAACTGTGCAGTTTTACCCTCACAGCAGCTTCCTCTATATTTGATGGCCAAGGTCACCTGTGTACTTTTATTGGCCTCTTTCATGCAGGTGGAAGGGTCATATTTTTTAGCTGGATGACAGCTTTGATGAGTACACATTTGCAAAGAGCCCATTAATTGATCAAGCTGCCTTTGATGCTGTCCCCAGCTATTTTTGAGACCCACACAGACATATCCTCCCAGACCTCGGCTTTATCAATTAATAATGCCAGTCCCATCAGAATCTAATTACACGAAGCCACATCTTCACACTCCTACTTTCTTTGCTCCATTTCCATCATTAACTATTTATCGGAAAGTTATAAAGCGTGGATTCTTCACTTTAAAGCATCTTTCTCCGAGTTTTGTGCGTGAGAGAAAACGGGAAGGTACAGCCTAAGGCCTAAGGCTATATTTCCTCTGAGCTTGTCACTTTCCATGCCACAAAGACGGATGCAGCTCAAAGAGCTACTTCAAAGCTGTGGCCATCTTGGTGCTATGTACAAGTCAATATACCTTAAGTTCCTGGATTTTATCTTGAAATTTCTGTTGTAAGATGCAGAGCTCGTTCTTCAAGGCCACATTTTCCTCATCTACAACGATCTTTCTCTGTACCAGGTTGTTTATTTCCTCTTGCTGCCCACAGGTTCTCTATGAAAGATTAAAAATGATTAGCAACACATTCAAACAACTTCAATCAATCACAATTTTCATTTTACAAGTACCAAGTGCATTTACAGTTTTTGCCTGCTATTTCTGTGCACCTTCAGATCCAATGCAGAATCATTTTGAGACCTTATTATTCAGATAAATTATTATATTCCTATCTAGCAATAATGCTAAACAAAACTCTACATTTGCACAAATAAGGAGGTTTTCAGTTTGATGATGATGAGAGCTAAGAACTTTAAGACGACAACCCAGACACATAAGGGATACTTTTGTTGCCCAGGCAAAGTCCTTGTCTGACGTGGTATCCCTTAGCTTCCATCCAGATCAGGGGTAACAGAGTTACTTCAAAGCCTAAAATCCTTCTATCATCCAAGGAACAGTCCAACCTGCACACATGATGACTCACCACACTGGGCAGCAGCACACAGATTTCAAGCCCAGGGAAGCAAATGTATATGTCTTTGTTATATTTACAGCTTGAAAATTACTTTTCGAATGAACTGAAATTCTACATTGTGAAGAGATAGCTTTCTTAAAAACATCTCTCAAACGCCAATCTCTACTTATAAAGCGGAAAGTATGTGTGTTTCACGTATGTCCTGAAATGTTTACCCACTTCCACATATGGTACTGCCTTAACGTTGTTCACCCAGACAGGTCTTTGTGTACATGGATCAGAAAAAAATCTAAAAACATAATTTTGGGGGTTTTAAGTATTTTTAAATAATTTAATTAAAAGCCTATGTTTATGCCTACAATTCCTAGCATGCCTTGGGTGGAACTCTCAGCCTTTGGCGGCCATTGTGATTCCTAAAGTCAGTCAACCTAATTCCACATAAAATGAAACAACCCACATAAACGGGCTTCATCCATTTGTGGTGCCTCCTCCCACCTGCCATGGCTGGTTTTAAAATCATAGCTAGATACAACAGCATGTGTTTGAAAAGCTGAACTCTGGACATGCTCAAAGGCACCTCGTCCTGATATTGGTTTTCTCAGAAACTGAGGGAAGCACACTCACAGCCTTCACCCTTAAGAGGGAGGGAAGGAGGAAAGGGAAGCACTCTGTGCATGCCCAGAAACAGGCTTGACAAAGGAGGGCAAGTGCCTGCCCCAGTCCTGGCCCTTCAGTACAGGCTCCTGATGGAGCACTTCATAGGTGAGAAGTGTGGGCTGAGGCAGTCCCAGCAGGACTTGGCCAGAGTTGTGCGTGTCCACTGACAGCCGCTTACCTGCCCTCCTTGGTGATGCTACTCCTAGATGCTGTTTCAAGAAGCAGCATCAGCCACAAGAGGAGGAAAGCACCTCTCAGAGGACATGGGCGCCTGAGGGCCACCAAAGGCATGCTGGGAGGTGTAGTACTGGCATCACTATCTCTCCGTCCTAACTTGGCTGCCACTTTCCCCAACTGCCACTAACTCTGCCCACCATTCCGTTCTAGCCTTAGCTGTCAGTCATTCCTCCATTCACGGTTCTGTTTCAATAGCCTTGGGTGGGAGGGAAGATTTATCAGGCTGTGGCAGCCACCATCTCGAAGTGGCTTGCTATCCTGGGCCTGAAGGGAGAGCGCCTGGGTTGGCTGCCTCAGTTACTAGGGCCCATCAGGAGCAGAAGGGAAGGAGGTCACAGCTCTGGGCAAAAGGCATGCTGGGAGTTGTAATTTTTGTTTTCTGTAGGGACAAGGAAAATCATGACAACAGCTTCAAGATGGCCCTGGCCAGGTGTTGGGGGGCGGGGAGAGAAAGAGAGAGAGAAAAGAAACTAATTTAATTTGTTTTAAAGTTACCTCACAGGCCTAGGACAAGCCTACCTTGCAGGGTTGTCCTGAGGGTAAGAGAGGGGGGAAATGAATTTAATTTGTTTAAAGGTTAACTCACAGGCCTAGCTACTTTAAGATGGTGGATCTACTTTCCTACTATATGTTGTTCAGATATCTTGGCAATGGCGGGTATATTTTTAAAACTTATTTTTAGGTTTGCATCTTTTTTAGCTGGTAGAAAGGGTGTTGTGTGTCCTGATTGTTTTTGAAGTTTAGACGGCTGCTCTGGCCAAGGCATGATGGGAGGTGTAGGCTTTTCAGGTAAAACAAAAAATGTGGTTTGTCATGAAGCTGTAATTTAAAATACAGTTCTTATAAATACAATTTTCCATTTATTCTAACAAAACAATTTACTAACTCAACCAAACTAAAAAACCCAACCAACCTAAAGATGAATAAGTTGCATATAAATTTATTATATATCAAATAAATGTTATAAACATTATTTACAGACCCGAGCAACACCGGGCATATCAGCTAGTATCACATAAACATAGTCAGTGTTTTAAGTCTGTTACCAAATGTGGTCCTCTTGACACGTGTACGAGCACATACTCAAAATACGCATTCATTAAGGAACGTTTTAACTCCTGTATTAGAGCATCTGGAAAGAGGAACCCAATGACACTCACACAGCCACACTAACTTCTTCAATAACAGAGGCATTTATTAAACACAAGCAAAAAAACATGTACACGCGTCAATCAGGGAAATTAACTCGGTAAAGCGTTCATGAATCAAAACAAACATAAATATACATAAACACACAAGAAAACGTTTACGGATGTGGAGAGAACTGGATTGCTGGGAAATTAGCTGTTTAAAGCTAGGCCGCAGTCATTTGGGGTGACTGGAGATGGGCTTGCAAGTGCAAAGAGGACAAGAAATGGGAACTAAGTAAATCAGAGATATTAACACTCTTGGGAAAGCAAAAGAAAGGTTTGGGGTGAGCTTGTAAGAGTGGGAAGGAAAAAAATGACTTGGAGGAAAGTTTGTCCTAACAAGAGGCGGTGCAATCAGGCAGTCCTGCTGCATGGTTATAGTAGCCAAAGAGGATTTGGGGGGTCGGGGGGAGATAGTTACCTAGAACTCAAAACACATTCATTCCAATTTCTAGCAACACACTTCTCTCTCCCTTCAACAATCTTTCGCACTGATCATTTCAATCTTCTCATACTACGACAGGGATTCTCGCAGTACGAGAAGATTGAAATGATCAGTGCGAAAGATTGCTGAAGGGCGAGAGAAGTGTGTTGCTAGAAATTGGAATGAATGTGTTTTGAGTTCTAGGTAACCTCCCCCCACCCCGCCCCGCAATCCTCTTTGGCTGCTATAACCATGCAGATAAGATTGAAATGGGTAGCTGGAAAGAATGGGAGCAAAAGAGGCACAAAGGAATCTCGGTTGCTCACTAGTTGCCCAGGGACGCCTGCATTAAGCGGCTGAGGCTCCAACCAAATAAGTCCAAAGTTGTATCTAAGTTATAACACGTACACATACATTGGGGTGCAAAACCAAAACCAGATGGGTACCAGATTACCCCACCACTAACCCACACACACACCCCGCAAGCTGTATGACATCCACATTTGTTGCTTGACTGAAGTGCCAGGTGGACCTACCACTCAGCGCTTAGGCCGGGGACCACCTTCGTTGCACATGGGCTTTCCCTATTACAGAAGCCCCGCATCAGCAAAGCTGAGCACGCTACATCCCCATGATTTTTCTATTATAGAAAGGAAGCAAGGTGGACAAAGCCAAGCCGGCCTCTCGGGAATCCCTGCTGTTAAACTCTGACCTGTGATGGGATAGTGGGGATTCCTCCCCTTATCCTGCAAAACTCCTGGTCAGGGTGGGGTTCAACTTATGAAGGCAGTCAGACCTGGAGAGGAGGCACAAGCCTCCATGAGCCGGAGATTCTGCACACAACCCATAGAAAAGACGGTGCAGAGGAAGAGCCTACAACTTGTATGAGAACCTCCTGAAAATAGGAGCTTAAATTCAAAGATACCTCTTCCTGCGTCCTTGTGACCTGTTCATGTAAGCTGAAGTTTGGGTGGTGCTGAAACTCCCGGGTTTCAGTGGGAGAAGGAAAAATAACATTTTTAAAAGAATTGTAGTGAATCAGTGTTTAAGAACGAACCTAAGCCACCAGACTTTGATGGGACTGCGTAAAAAGTAGCAGAGAAGCGGCAAAACCACGGCATCCCATGACCTGGGGTGGGGGATCTACACAACTGCTTTAAAGCGCTTTATAACAGTTTCGACAACTGTTGGGGCCCAGGACACACTGCATATACAGTTTTCAAAACGTTTTCAAAGTGCTTTAAAAGCAATAGTGTAGATCCCCCCCCCCCAAGTTTCTCTCTGGGCTTGCCCCCAGGACTTCAGAGTTTGTCCTATCCCAAACAGGCTAGCAGTACTCCTTCAAAAAGTGGGCAAGAGGGAGACAAAAATGGGGTTTAGTAGCATGGACCCAGATAGTACTGGGTTAACAACTATGAATAAGTCCAATCTGTAGAAACAGTATTTTCCATGGTCCACTGAGGGCTTGAAACCTGAAACATTTGAACAAAAGTTTCAAAAGAACAAAGGAGTTTCAAGTTTGACAATACACAGCCACAAAAAAAGTTGTAGGAAGATTTCCAGGTGGCAGCAATAGTCATGCCAGGCTGAAGGAATGGGGTAGGGGCAACCCCTTATCAAAGTTATCTTGTTTGTAAACAGAGACAAAAGGGCACTCAACAAAGAGAGTGCTGTGCCAGCAGCTATTCTGGGATTGACTTCCTTTAAAACACTGAAAACTTTTCAGTCTATACCTGGATATTTATCTGATTATGTATCGGGAAATCACTTTGGGCTGACCCATGCATATGTAATTATATTACCATTTTGCTTATCTTATAACTATTGAATCTTTATAGTTCCACTTAAGTTGGTATTGCTAGATTTGACCTTGCATACATGACCAGCAGAGCTATTAAACTATTTATCGTATATTCTTATATGATTTTTATATTTGACTGTTTTACTCCAAATTTATTTTTTATTTTTTCTCATTTATTACATTTCTATACTGCTCGTTAGCTGAAGCTGTCACAAAAGAAAACTTAAAACCATAAAATACAATAACCCAAGAAAATATAATATAAAGACCATAAGCTTAAAACAGAATAAAACCACGGTAGGAACCAAGATGAAAGCCAACAACAGAGGTAGAATCTAAATATGCATTAATACAGCCTGGGAAAATAAAAAAGTCTTTACCTGGTGCCAAAATTTCACAATGCAAGGGCTAGGCGAGCCTCTCCAGGGCAGTCATGCTATAACCAAGGTGCCACCACTGAAAAAGCCCTCGCCATAGCACGCCACTTCCCTCTGCCCCGACCCAGTTTCAACGTTCTGTGGCTCCTGGGAAACCTTTAGGATGCTTAATCTTCACTGGACTGTTGTTGTTGCTTTCCTTTTACGTTTTCCTTTAAACTTATATACTTCTGTGTACCTATGGGTACTTGCTATCTTGGGTGGCCCCATTCGATCACCTGAGTTTGCTGTTAGTGTGTACAAATGAGAACGGCATCAAAATGTTTTGGTATCATCATCCCTGATAGGAGTGCTCCTGTTCAGGGTTCCAAGCAGCCATGTCGTCCTTCAGAATACTAGGATACTCTAAGCCAGCGGTTCTCAACCTGTGGGTCGGGACCCCTTTGGGGGTCGAATGACCCTTTCACAGGGGTCGCCTAAGACCATCGGAAAACACATATTTCCGATGGTCTTAGGAAACTGTATTGACTGAACTATGTCATGTATCATCTTTTGTATTATTAAAGCTATTGTTATGTATTATTTTCATTAGCAAACCATCCCATGACAATGGATCGTGTAGAGAAGAACTAAAATAATTTTATGGTTGGGGGTCACCACAACATGAGGAACTGTATTAAAGGGTTGTATTAAACTGTATTAGGAAGGTTGAGAACCACTGCTCTAAGCCATAATCGGGAATCTGTACCCTCTTTCTCTCTCTCTCTCTCTCTCTCTCTCTCTCTCTCTCTCTCTCTCTCTCTCTCTCTCACACACACACACACACACACAGTAGGTTTTTCTTTTCCAATTGGTAGTCAATATCCCATGGCCACTGAGCATGTTTAGTCCACAGCTCTTTTTTGCTCCATTAGATATTTATGTGTTTAGTTTTTGTACATCTGAAAATGTTGGGATACCTCGAGATTAGCCCTGCTTGAATTTTAACCCTGTTGCATCTCACGACCTAAGTCCACATTTCGAGGAAGTAATGGTAAATATATGTGATGTTTAACCAAGGCCTGTAAAAAAAATTTGCAAAGAAGCTTGGGTAGGTCCTTCAGCCAACCCATGGTTCTTACTTCGCGCAGGCCAATTTTAAGCCTTCCAGAAATCATGTTGCGTTCCTTACAATTGTCCAAGACTTAGATGGTGCCTTGCAACTGGCACACTTTTTGTTTGATGAAATATTTCTATTTTACCACTAACATTTTATTGATGTTCCATCTTTCAGAAAATAAAGAAGTTAACATTACAGTAATTTCTTCAACAGTTTCATTTTAATATAATCAAGGTATTAAAAATTGGATTACTAAATAGGCTGGGTAACTGTTAAGAATGAGATGTATTAATGATAATTAATGCTCAAAGCTAGAGTTATGTTTCTTTCAATTGGACCTATTAAAAGGGGTTTTAATATAGATTTGCACAGCAAGCCAAAGATTTTCAAGTGGAGATAATGAGGCAGCTAGTACTGTTTTAACCCCTCTGGAGTATAATTGGTTGATAAGGTTTTGAAAGATTACAAGGTCTAGGACAAAAAGATTAGCTTTAGTCTCTTCAGATCAAAACTGAAAGCTAATTAAATAACAGTGCTATAAAATAGAAGGTAAAGGTTTACTGTACTTCTATTCATCCTTAATTTTCATCTCCCGAGAAAAAACAAGTGAGCACCTTTTCTTTACATTTATTTGGAGATTATTGCACACACTACAGAGAGAGCAAGCCTTCTATTGTCAACATGAGATACCATTAAGACCACTGACAAACACAGTATGTGATATGATATGCCCTGCCAATGCCGTAGTCACTACTTGGAATAAGGAGATGACTTGCGTACTTTGATCTCAAGTGTCCTCAACCCGATCATGGACCTATATCAGCACCTTCATATTCTGAGGAGCTGACAGCAATGAAATGCTTTGATCAATATTTAGAACACAGATGGAAGACTCATGATGAACATGACCAATCACAGGTAATAAACCATCTTAGAGCTTAGTCAGTGGTGATGGTGACAAGTAAATCTTACTTTTCCATTACCACTGTGTCTGCACAATGTGAGCCACTGAAGGTGTTTTTGGGTAGCAAGGAACCTCCTTTCTGTAGCCTCAGTGGACTAAGCAGTAGAACAAAACACCCATTTCACAGAAGGTAAATTGATGGATCTGTGAAATGGGTGTTTTGTTGCAAGAGAAAATTTTGTGACTCACCATTCACCCACCCACTATGGTAGCCATGGTGTTACAATGCCCACAACACTTTCTCAAAATTCCAAATGTGACTACGGGGCCCAAATGATTGTGGAATCCTGACCTACTCTAGTCCAAGGACTCATGATAGTTTTCTGTTAAAGAAGGACAGTCTAGTTTTAATGATTTTGCTAACCCATATGTCAAGAAGACCAAATAGCAATGCACAAATAACAAACACCAATTAGCTACCTAAAAGATGTAACAGAATATTCATTATGAACTGTGGGTCACCATGCATATACAATTTAGTCTTCATAAAGCTACTAATTATAGTCCTAACTTCTGTGTTAGGAAGTTAATATAGAACTTTCCCCACTACTAACTGCAATTATATAACCATTGATTAGATCAATTTAATTTGCAAAAATATTAAAAGTCAGAAATATATGCATATTCACATAGTTTTTTGTTTTGGGAGGTGATTCATTGGCTATTTGCATTCCTGCCATGTGGCCTTTTTCAAATATGAAGCTTAATCATACCTGCTATACGTTGGTTATTTAAAAACTGGGGAGAGCAATGTTGTCAGAAGAAAGACGTCTACTTTAATTGTTGTAACGTTTGGGGCCCAAAATAAGTTGACTGCTCAAGAGAGATGACTGTTGGAGGAGCTAATAAACATAGAAAAAGCAGGGGATGTGCAGTTTATTCCACCAATCACATGTGTTGGCAATAAATCCTCCAATGCAGGTAAGCTCCAACCATGCAATGGGGAGCACAGCTGAGTTGGTGAACAAAGATACTTGGCTCCACCTATTGCCATTGCTTGCCAGACTCTCATGACTCAGCTTTTCCTTGTGAAACAAAAGCTATGCCATATAGACCTGAACGATACTGCAGACAGAGTTCCAATTCACTACATTGGATGAGAATACTCTCAATGACAATATCATCAGCCCAGGGGAAGTACTGAGTGCACAACCAATGGCAGAAGTGGAAAGCCAAATGAGAGCATGTAAAATAGTGAAAATATCCAATGTGATACCATCCCTTCTTAATTAAACAAGTCTTCATTAGTACCTAGTTATAGGAACCACCTGTTGCTGCTGCTACCCATTACTCATCATTGTGGGTGTCCTATCTTTCCATAGGCATCTGCTCAACACAAACATACACCCATATATACACACAATGCTGACAGCCACCACCATCACCAACCCTTATGGATCCTGAGTAAGGTCTCCAGCAGAAGAAGTGGGCAGTGGGAGTCCAGCTGCTCTTATGTGGAGTTGCCAAGCTTTTTCTTCCAGCAGGGATCCCATGCCATTTAAAGCTGCTTGACAGAAATGTAGCCAATGCAAACTCAACCGGCTTGAGATGCAGAGATGGGGTTGGAGATGCTCCTGTGACTCTTTCCCTTGAAAGATGCTTCCCAGGCATCTTTCAAGGGAATAGGAATTCTTCAGAAACAGAAATATCAGCAAACAATTCCTGGGTGTTATTTTCAGAATTCAGAACGTACCTTCATGTTCCTGATGGAGCCACCCCTGCACTGGGTGCCCCCTTACATCTCACTTTGGTAAGGATGTAATCCCCAGTATTACCTCAAACCACCTGCCATGCCAACCCAGTCTCTGGGTTGTCAATCTGGTAACCATATATCAGGGTCAACAATGTCATCTCTTCCCACCCGGTTTGTTGCTCATTCCATTGTCTTGTGTGCACTTTTGACATTAATCCTGGGAAAGCATAGGTTACAAAGCCATCTTGGCTGTATCATATGATTGCCTTATAAAGCTGGCACACGTTTGCTTTTTACTTACAAAAAAGTAACTACATGCTACAATCCCTACTTATTATAATGGGAATTAGCCCATTACAATTGAGTTCACTTTTTAAAAAATGCTGTTTCATCTTAACAATGACAATGGCTGAACTATAATGGTTCTACGTTTTGCAGTAGGAGGGGCTGCAGACTTGTTAAAAAGAGAAATAACTGGTCTGCTCCTCATCATGTGGGGGACACAACTATAGTTCTAGAAGGGTTTTAAGGGACAAGCTATACATGCATCAAGTCTCCGGATAAAAGCATAGTTTCCAAATACCATGTACACAATGGCAGACAGCTATAATTCTGGACTTAGGCCAGAAAGAACAGGGTTCGAATCCCTGTTAGCCATGAAGTTCACTAGGTGACCCTTGGCTGGGCACTCTCTCTCATAGGTGTGCTGTGAGGATAAAACTAGGGTGACCATGTACGCTGCTGAGCTCCTTACAAGGAGGATGGAGTAAAACTGAATAAATAAATAAAAATGCCATGTTTGAAGCTAAATAGGTTCTTTTAAAAATATAGTTGTTAATGGTGTCTTTATTCTGTTTTTATTCTTTTATTCTATTTGTTCACTCCTCCAAAATCTTCAGATAGGGAGCAGTATATAAATACGGTAAATAAATAAACTCATTAGACTTTTGTAAAACAGTGCCTCAAAGTGTCTCAGGTGTTTTAACTATGTTAAGATATTTTAAACATGTGTATGTTTTAATAATTTCTCAGCCTTCTGTATAATGAATTAATTATTATGTTTTTACAGTCTTAATGATGTCTGCCACTGTTTCTCATTGGGTCTGGGACCATATAATAAATGATTATGATAAAGGCAAGGCTATCTGCACACATGGCCACTGGTTGAATGTACATCAAATTGCCATTTGTGCTAGAGATTTTTAAATGCTTTCATAGACATGCTTTAAGTTTGGATTAAGCACATGACAAAAAAAAAAAATCAAGATAAGAATCTCTTTTAATGGTATTTGAGTAGATCCTCTGCTGCTTCCAAGTGGCTGTGTTCAGCACTAACAGGGTTTCTGAAAACTAAATGTTAATAAAAGAGAGAAATGGACTTTTGTAAAGGTTTGTATTAGGTTTGAATGGGTCTTTCACTTCTTTTACTGCTGTGATTTTAAACTAGTGTGTTTATGTGTATAGAATAATTAATATCTGTTCACCAATAAAGCTAAGACTGCAGTCCTAGGCACACTTTATTGGAAGTAAGTCTTACTGAGCAAAGTGAGACTTACTTCTAGGAAACATTAGCTCAAGTTGCTCATATCTGAATCCAGTCTAAGTAAGCAACAACAAGCTTTCTCTCTAAAATAACTATTCCCATCTAGAACTCTTCTAAAAATAAGCAATTCAGAAGAAATCAAGAAGTTGAATGAAAGGCAACCTCTTTGGCATGAGTCAATAGATGAGCATGTTTGAGGGTCCAAACTTTGCCTTGGATCCTAAATTGTCCCTCCATTCATTTAAGGGGAGAGCAATTTCTGCCAACTTCCCCCTTCACCTGCAGCCTGCCACACCCTATTCCAGACCATTCCCAAGGCTCCTCCAAACCACAGGAGCAGATTTACATGAGGCACAGGGAAGGTGGGAAAATTCCTTTCATGGCAAGTACCTTTCAGTTAGGATCCAAGCTATCGTATGTGTTAGGTATGCATCTCAAGACAATTTAAATGCACATCTGAAAATGTATGGTGCAAATGAGACAAACACATATTTGGAAACAGTTGCGTCATACAAGTACATTTAGAATATAAGAAGACCTGTGCTGGATCAGGCCATCTAGTCACATATGGCCAACCTGCTGCCTGTGGGAAACCCACAAAAAGAGCATGAGTGCAGTCACACGCTCACTCATGTTCCCCAGCGACTCATGTACATAGGCACATGACCTCTGTTACAGGAGGTAGCATATAACCATCAGGACTAATAGATGTTGATAGCCTTATCCTAATCCAAAGACGTGGCCTAGCTAATGTTGTCCTAGCTAATTCCCATAGTTTAATTATCCACTGTGTGAATAAGTATTTCCTTTTATATGTCCTAAATCTCCCACCAATCAGTTTTAGGTTCTTTCCTGATATGAGTGTTGCTCTATTCCTTTGACTATTTTAGCTGCCCTTTTCCTAATTCTACAATATCCTTTCTTTTAGATACGGTGACCAGAATTGTACACAATATTCCAACTGTGTTCACACCATAAATTTCTATAAACAGAGTATAATATTGGCAGTTTTATTTATTTTTTATTCCTTTCTTAATTATGTCTAACATGGAATTTGCGTTTTTCACAGCAGGTGCAGACTGGGTCAACGTTTTCATCAAGCTGTCCATGACAACTGCTAGCTCAGATTCCATCAGTTTATATGCAAAGTTAGGATTTTTTGTCCCAACATGCATCACCTTACATTTATTTAGATGAAGCATGTTTGCCATTTCTCAATTAGAAGAGATCCTTCTGGAATTCTCTGCAATCCTTTTTTTGTTACAAACACCCTAGCATGATTCTTATGTTCTTAAATTGAAAAGCATTGGTCCCAAAACCGAGCCCTATGGGACTCCCCTGTTTACCCTTTATGCCTACTCTCTTCTTTCTGTTTTTTAACCAGTTACTGATGCTTAAGAAGATCTCTCCTCTTATTCTGTGACTGCTAAGTTTGAATAGAAGACTTTGGTGGGGGACTGTGTCAAATGCCTTTTGGAAGTCCAAGTAAACAACGTCTATTGGATCATCCTGTTCACATGTTTATTGATACTCTCAGCGAACACTAAAATGTTAGCGAGGCATGACTTACGTTCGTGGAATTCATGTTGATCCTTTTTCAGCAAGACTTTTCCTTCTACATACTTCCTAATTTTATCTTTAATAATGCTTCCAACCAATTTACCCAAAACAGGTTTTAAGCTAACAGGCCTGTATTTTCCAGATACCCCCTGGATCCCTTTTTAAAAGTTGGCATTATGTTGGCATTCTCCAGTCCTCTGGGACAGAGGCTGGTCCTAAGGACATGTTACATATTGTTGTTAGAAGATAAGCAATTTCATATTTGAATTCTTTAAGAACTCTAAGATGGATACTTTCCGGGCCCAGCAATTTATTAATTTTCAATTTGTCAATAAGATGAGAACTTCATGTCAAAAGATTCCTTATAAGCAGGTGTAAGTCTCATTAGAATGTGTGCAAGTTTGTACACGGGTCTAATGAGAGCACAGCACGTAACAAATATGTCATGTATACCAGGTATTTTTGAGAAACTGCCTGATCCTATGTGTATTTATTCAAAAGTAAGTGCCACTGAATTAGTGGTAACTGGGACTTGCTTCTATATAGGACTATAACCTGAACTGCATAAGACCTTTTTATTCTCCCAGTATTTTAACACTTCATTTTAACTTAAATTTAAATGTTACTGTTTTAACTCTGTATTTTAATTTTATATCAATTTTGCTGCGTGGTTTTTATTCTGGTTGTGCTTTTTATATGGTATTGTGTATTTGTGCTTTTAACCTGTTGATTGTTTTACTATGATTTTAATTTTTGTGAACCGCCCAGAGAGCTTCGGCTATTGGGCGGTATAGAAATGTAATAAATAATAATAATAATAAAAACTATTTCCCTCAATTCCTCAAACTAATTTCCTAAAAGCTTCAGTTCATACATCTGTCCTACATCTTCTGCAATGACGACAGATGAAAAAAATGCATCCAGCTTCTCTGTGATCTCCTTAGTATGTATTTAACTGTTGTCATCCAACGGTCCAACTGCCTCCCTAGTTGTCTCCTTTATCAAGGAACTAAGATTGGCTGCAACTCCCTATCATGTGAGCACTTTGTAGCAAATCCATGATTGCAGCTGTGTAATATGTGAAATGGCTTCAGCAGATACTTAAGTGAAAAGCACATGAATCCCAGTTCACCCAGATGCAGTGGATAAAGTTCTAAAAATTGATGAGAAAGACCTACGCTCATATCCCATTTCAACCTTGAAGATCACCTTGGGCCAGACACCATCCCCCAAGCTAACCTATTTACTTAATTAATTAAAAGATTTATACTCCCTATTTCCAAAACGTTCAAGGCAGTTAACAAAGAAAAAGAAATACAACTCACACACATATATATTATATTATATATAAATGCAATAACAATACGATCAATAAAACACTAAATTACAATAGAACATGTTTACAAAAACACTAAAAAGAATTACTTGGAAGGAACAGAGTAGCAAAATCTAGAAAGTTAAAATCATAAAAAAGCAGTAAAAACCCATTAACCAAAGGTCACTAAAATAACTAACAACTGAGAAAGGAAGGTCTTCACACTGTAGAGGAAGATGATCAGGGAAGGGGCAATGCAGATATCTCTGGGCTGAGGATTCCAAAGCTGAGGTGCGGTCACTGAAAATGCCCCTTCCCTTTGGTCCCAGGAGCACGTAAGAGGGCCTCTGTTGATTATCTCAATATTAGGCAGGCTCATATTGGATCTCAAACCACGTAGGGCTTTAAAGGTCATATCCAGTAATGTGAACTGGGCCTAGAATCCAATACATCTATTTCAACAACTGTATAACATGCTCATGATATTCAGTTCTAGTTAATAACCTAGCTGTTGCATTTTGAACAAGCTGAAATTTCCAAACTCTCTTCAAAGGCAGCATCATAGCATTGTTGTAAGAATAAGGATGGGGGGATAGAGTTGGGGGGACCACATGTTTCACTGAGCTCCTTGGAATAAAGGTGAGAGGAAAATGTAATTTTAAAATAATTTAAAAATTCAGTAGTGCTTATTTCTGAGTCCCTTGCTGTCTTGGTGCATATCTCATGTGTCTTCCATAGAAATGCAGGCACCAGTCTTTTCCTCTAAGGGAACGTAAAGCAACTGATCCTTTGAATATACCTATTCCCCAATAAATGATATGCAGTGGGTCAAAAGTAGTGAGAAGGCTAAAACCTTGACCTGACTATTAGGATTTTGAAGCACACATGCCTAGTTTCTACTAAGAGAAAAAAAGGCGAAGAAACGATAAGATACCTGTTAGCAAGATATGGATGCAATAGCAATAATCCAGCATAAACAACATTTTTGCAAGGAAGAAAAGTGCTCCAGTAATGAAAGACAAGGGACAAGACTATGGCCTAATTTCTGCTTATACCAATTGCAGGAAGGTTTGAGATAGAAGCTTTTGCACAGTAGTAGTAGTAGTAGTAGTAGTAGAAGAAGAAGAAGAAGAAGAAGAAGAAAAGTAAACAGAACAAATGGTGATAGATCACAAGATGAAGTACAGATTGTGCCACCTTTTGTGCATTTATTAGTAGGAAGCAGCCTGAATGTACTCTTGATTAAGCCATTGGAGTGCACAGTTATGCAGTGTACTTCCGCCTCTGTAACTCTGGACAGAAGAAAGAAAGAAAGAAAGAAAGAAAGAAAGAAAGAAAGAGTGAAAGAAAGAGTGAAATCCTGTTGCCAACGCCATGAGTCTCTCTCCCCTTTTCTCCTGCCTCTGCGCTGATAATTGGGAACAGTAGCTGATAGTACTCAAGGGACTGGATTAGGCCCTGGGGCTTCTAGTAGCTATACACGTTAGAAAACAGAACTTAAACAATACAGATTGCATCAAATTACAACAGCAATATTCTTCTTTCCTGAAGTTTAAATATAATACCAACCTGTTCCAATTCCTGTATTTTGCTGTCTTTAACTTGCAAAATTTCTAAAACCTTCCTGTCCTTGAGTTCAGCTTTCTGCTTTTCTCTAGAAACAAAAATATATTGACACTTATTAGTCATAATTTGCTGCTAATCATTTGAATTTTTCATGTCCTGATAATGAATGTCATTTTAAAGCACGGAAAATTAAATTATCTGAGGCTGACAGCCCTTGCAGAATTAATCATGGAACATATGGCAAGTGACAGCAAATTTTATCTGCAAACAACTAAGACAACTTTATTCTAACTGAAGCGGTGTTTATGATTAGATATGCTTACTTTCAAAAGAGAAAGAGATCTATGAGGTATTTTCCAAATGAAGCTTTTTTTGATGAACTCTTCCCCCATCATTCTCGTGCTCCTCCCATTATTGCTATCAAAGAAACCTTAGTTTCATGTTGGTGGTATAATAAGAGCAACATATTGAGGAAATCACTATTTTCCCATTGGTATACTCAAAAGTTATATTGTGTTAAAACTGTCAACAACTGGTAGATTTGGGGCAGAGATGTTCTGTTCCCTAATGATTTCTTACCCCGTATCTCCTCAATCAAGTTCCAGATGTGGCAAAATTCACAACCTGTGTATCATAACTAAGAGAATAATATAGCACCAAAAAGAGCAAATGAACAGTGGCAGCTACGCAGCAGCATTCATCAAGCTTGCTGGTGTGTGCTTTGTTTAGTTGTTTTACCCATTCATGCCGTTCTTGAACAAATCATGCTATCAATTACACCACAGGAGTTTTGATTTAGTCATGATTTATTTTATTTAGTTGTGGGCAATGTTTGGGGGAGGAGGAGCATTTCCCCAATGAAGACAAGCCAACTGGAGGTTCAAAGACCGCATGCAGCTCCACCTTCCTTCTGTCTAGGTCCCACTCCCACCTCATGCCAGGTTGTAGATGAAGGTGCCACTTCTCATGTGCTCTCTGTGATGACACCTTCCCTGATAAAAGAAGCATCTTCTGGGTGGGGTAGAAATGGGTGACTAGGTTATTTAGCCTTGTAAGCCAGATGCTCTCCAATCAAGCACCTCAGGAGGCATGTGAGCGCTACTGTCTGAAAGGCTCTGGACCCTTGAACAGCATGGGTGGTGAAAGTCTGGCACTTGAAGCTGAAGAAATTGGCTATAACAGCGAGATACTCAAGACAGAGTATACGAAGACTAGGGGATAAGCCACACCCAATGGCCATTCAGAGTTTAGTAGGCTTTGGCAACCATAGCTTTTATCCTAGGGAATGTCCATAGATCATGCACCACTTTTTACTGGGTTTGTAATTTTATTGCTTTCCAAAGTAAACAGTGCTAAGAAAAATATTATTTCGTATTTATAAAGCAGCTATAGGCAATGGATAAGGGAAAAGTGAAATAATTATGTACAAAAACAAATACAATGGCACATCTAACTCTGACTTAACTCTTAGAGCATAACCCTATGCATGGCTGGGTCATGCTGGTAATTGGTGGACTTTTATATACCTAAACATGCATAGTATTGCACCCTTAGTACCTATTTAGCCACTATGAAGAATAACTAGCAATAATGTGTTGAAAAAATAAATATGATGAAAGAAGCACCAAAATTCCCAGGAACAATTCCGGTCATAAAAAGACAAAAAGCACTATATAAATGCAGAGAACGTGCATCACTTTACACTTGCTTACACTGAACCGCAACTACCATTTGGATGCCCACTCTCCCAGCTCGGAGAAATCCTTTTGGAGCTCCTCACCACCTTGAAGAATTCGGGAACCTTGGCCACTTCACTGCTCACTCTTAATTCCAGATCATTTATGAACAAGTTGAAAAGAATTAGTCCCAGTACAGATTCCTCTGGAACCCCAAAAATTACTTCCCTCAGTTGGGAGAATTTACCATTTATTCCTATTCTCTGCTTTCTGCTCTTTAACCAGTTGCTGATCCATAAGAGGACCTCTCCCCTTATTCCATGACTGCTAAATTTGCTCAAGAGTCTTTGGTGAGGGACTTCATCAAAAGCCTTTTGGAAGTCCAAGTAAATGTCTACTGACATTCTTAAAGAACTTTAAAAGATTAGTGAGACAGGATTTACCTTACTCTCTCGCTTTATCAAATACACACATGGATTGGCCTATACCTGTTAATCCAGATCATCTGCCAACTATATAAATCAGGAGGCAACTAATCCTTTCTTAAACTCCACCACCATAATTTTTCATACATACAGGGACATACCAGGGTCTGATCCAAGCTTTCTCAGACCTCTCTTTCCCTTACTATACATTAAGATGACCCCCTTTATTTGTATATGATAGTCAAAGGTATACGACATTTGACCATGGAAATTTCAATTGGGTATTATGATGAATAGCCATTGATAAATATACCATAGACATGTGTATTCCTTAAGCTAGTGTCCATCACCACATTTTCTGTCAGTTAATTCCTTAAAATTAATATTCTATATATTAATTATATAGAATAATGGAATAGCTAGAACTTTGGTCTCATCCACATTCTTTTCCTCTTAACAGGAACACAAATGCTTTTGAAACTCCCCTGCTCTGGATTAAACAATGAGAATTGCAAGAACACAGCCAAATTCAATTTAACAAAGGATTCTTATTATTATTCGCATGAACCCAACATGAGTGTCTTTTTTCAGTGCCAAAAGTAAGACACATACTAAACGCAAGTCAAATATTCGCCTCAGAGCAGAATAATTATATATACACGTAACTGTCTAAATCCTACCATTTTTGCTTACAGTGGATGTGAGTAGAAGCCTTTAGCATAAATTAAAACCTGGTATAGAATTTTATCACCAGCTCCTCCTGGTGGCATAGGATAACTTCCAACACTCATTACAAGGAAGCTCCCAGAAGAGATGCTAAGTAATATTGCTGTATGCTTCTAGCTACTAGCACATCATTGAACCCACTGCTACATTTTAAGTATGATAAACGGGAGGAAAGTGGGGAAGCAGAGGAAAGGCTTGCTTATAAAAGTAAATGGCATAGTGGAAAAAATATGGTTGATTCAATTAATGTACACTGTACATGCCTACAATACATTAAAAAGTGCTCACCCAAATCAGAAAAAAAAATATTCAGGCACTGTCAAAGAGTTGATGATGATCAATGACTGAGACAAACTCCAGTTTAGCTAATTAGAACCACTGATGAGCAATAATGATGTGAGCTAAGAATATTTGCAGACTTCTTTAGGATGAAAAATGGAGTGAAGAGAGGCTGTCAATTTGTACAAGTTTTAAGCTCCAATCACTTTTCCCACGAGTACCACCTATTTTAAATGTTTAACAGAGCTGTATTTAACCACATGGATTTTTCACAGTCAGTTTTCACCAGCCAGTGAAAGCCAAAAAATCTGAGAAATTATTCTAAACCATTAACTAACAATTTTCTATTGCATATGGCCCACGCTATATATTATACAACATGACAGGATCATATTTTCTGGGATTTGGCCCATTTTTAATGAGTTGTCAAAAATGAAATATTGGAGACGACGAGGAAGCATTTAACTACGAATGAGGTGTGAAAACAGAACCTGCAGTTTCTAAAAAACCGCAAGTATTTTCAAAGGCACACTGCTGAAGTTTATAAAATATTATCTTTCCTATAATAAATATGCAAAGCAGTAGTGTTGAAGAGAAATTATGGGCATAAGCACAAATAAAGATCTGTGGTGCAAATCAATTACCTTTTTTGTAACATAAAGAAAAACATGGAGCAAGACAAAAAAAAATGCTACTTTGCCTTAGGGTAGCAAAGTGTTACAGATAAAAGACACTGGCTACAATCCAACAAGGTGCCAACAAATGGACTAGAAGGATTCATTTCTGCAACTTTTCTCCGGAAGTTCCCTTTGAACTGAGAAGTGGCATTTTAAACTCCCACACAGTCTTTGGATTTGGGAAAGCAGGATACTGAACAAATAAGTCTGAACACGTATGATGCAAAGAGAGTTTGGCCCTGAGCCGTGCCCAAGGGGGAGAATGGCTGGACCACATATGAACCACTCTAGGAACATGACGCTGCTTTATGGATTAGATGATTGGTCCATCTCACTACTGAGCTACACCATGACTAACAGCGGCTTTCCAGTGCTTCAGACAGGAGTGTTTCCTAGCACTACGTGTAGATGCCAGGGCTTGAATCGGAGACCTTTTGTAGGTCCTGCCTGTGCTCTGCCACTGAGCTATGAACCTATATTCCATGGAGGGACAGGGGCAGTTTTCTGCGGGGGTTAAATAGAATAGGAAAAGTTACTGGAAAAGCTTCCAATGACCTAAACTGACTGGGATCTGTTTTGGATTACAATCTCATCTAACCATAGAAATAGATATCTGAAAACTTTGAAGACCAGTTTAACCAGCATTATACCCATTCATTAAATTGCTAGTTACGTTTTTATAAAACAATGCATCCTTAGAAATTGAAAAATTTCCTGAGACAAATATTAATGGAATCTTTTCTACCCCAAATTAATGAACATGGGATACAACAATTAAATCATCAAACTAAAGGGGGGGGTGTAAGCACATGTGCAACCCTTTGTGATCCACAACCCAATACTTCGTATGTGCTGCATCAGGATAAGCAGATACTGAGAGAAAGCTGCTGTACAGAAGCCTGTCTACAAGGTTGTAGAGTGAGATTTCCTTGTCTGCAGATTACACAAGGAATTTGTATGTGCCATTTAGCATATATAATTGCTGTGCAAGAAGTTGTTTGATGCTTTTTGCAGAAACCTACTTCTGCACGCACAAAAGCTTTGGACTGCTCTCAGCATTTTTAATTCGTGTCAACAAGACCTGACTATAAATCCTGTATTAATGTGAATTCTCCGATTAAGGTGCATTATATATCCAGATGACCGTATCCAGATACATAATGTATGTGGCACCCAAGGTGTAAGTAGATGCTGATTTCTATTTGTATGGTTACTTTAAACGGCCACCATCTTGTGAGCTCGCACGTTTAATACTGTTGACAACCTCTCCCACCCTTCGCCCAAGCACAAAATGTATACACTGATTCATAAGGAACTTATGAAACTCATGATTTCAAAAGCGGCTTCGGTCATGTTCCTATCTCCTGGCGCAGCTCAGAGCGTACAGGAATAGGCAGCATTCCTTGCTCAGAGAACAGGGCCTGGGAGGAGCAGCTTGGGACAGAAGCCTGCAGTGGGGAAGGCGGGGGAAACGGAGCTCGCTGTATTCTCTTCGATGATGCCATGTATTGTCACCTTCAGAACTGTTCTACGAGTGCCACATTCCACCTAGGTGTTCCACAAGCATATCTGACATGACAACAGCATATCTGACATTTTACTGATGTAACGGGGTTTCCAACGAATCCTATAGCCTCTCAGCCAGCAGATTTCAAGAATACAATTGCTCTTTAAACCTCTTAATACACGCGAAAGGATTTGAAGAAAAAAATGGAAAGCTCAATGCTGCCAAATTTTATTTTAAATTTAAAATGAACCCTTTTAAAATAAACCCTTCAAAACCCTAATTTACCAGGTAGGAAATATTTGAGCCTAAATGTCCATTATTTCTTATAACATAATGAATATTTAAAGAATGTATGATCAATACAAACTACATTTTTCTATCATGATTTCAAATAAAAAATAAATGTTTGCTTAACCAGTTATGTCCTTGCTCTGTACTGTAAATTCCACAGCGTGCTGCTTTGTCTATCAGAGCAGCTCAATTCGAGAAAATGAATCGTCTTTTTGAATGTGTAGGCTCAATGATTAAAAGCAATTATGATTTTTTAAAACTATGCACATTGAAGACTCTTTTGGTATTGCAGCATATTGCAGAGGTTATGGCTAAAGTACTAACTTGAACACTTTAAGCATCATATTTCTTAATTTTGAAAACATCTTCTCATATAAAATGCACAAGTTTCTTACAGTACTCAAAATATCAGCGCTTCAGAACAGACTGCTTTAACATCTGCACATCACCAGGGTTTCCCCCAAGGATTTTTAAATGATGCCTGCCTGTGCTGAATAAAGTGCTAACTTGCACCTTGCATTTCAAACTGTGTCCTGAGCAGCCATCCAGTTGGTACAACACCAGCTGAATTCCCACAGGCCACTGTTCACTCAGGCTTGACTGCAATTATCATGTCAATATTTTGTGCTCCGATATGCAGATATGCACACATGCAAGCTGCGTAATACTTTCTTCTCCATGGAATGTTGACTTATGTTCAATGTTCTGAGAATTTTTAATGAAACTGGGTATTAAACCTCCATCAATTGTGAACAATCACAATTATTTGACCTTAGAGGCAAAGGTTATAAACCTCGACACTGTGTTATTCTATCTACGGCATCAAGTGATAACTCTGTGATGTGGCTAAAAGCAAAACACTTCTTTTAATCTATATTAATAAATACGCACTAAGAAAATACTAATGGGCTTACATAGAAGACTTTGGAAAGAGATAGACTAGGCATTTACTTTTAGTTTTATTCAGATCAACATTCTATAGTTTAACCGCGTAGTTTAATTCAGCGACAATATGGTAATGAGCCAATATGACAGTGCTCTGTATTACCTTGATTAACCGAAGGAGGAAGCTGATAAATGACAACATTGCATTGATTGAATTACTCTGTCTATAGGCAGCATAATCAATGAGCATTGCTAAATGATTTAATAGAAACAAGTTCATTTGATATTATCACCAAAAGATCAGAAATAAATCATTTAATGTTTAAATTCTGCCATGTCATTATATTTCCCCCCTAATAGTAGGCTGTACGGATCACTTAAAACTCAGCCCCAACTAAATAGGAAGAGGCTGTTTACTCACTCTTCACAAGGCTGAACCATTCTGTTGTGGATCATGCTGGACATAATCCTCCATCCCTAGAGGAAGATGACATTTAAAACCAACATAGATGTGCTGCTCATGAATTTAAACATGTAGCTGCAAAATTGGCATTAGTCTGCCTCAGCCTGAAAACCCAATAGACCAAGTAGTTTTCAAACAGAAATTCCAGTTGGTTAGATCTTTACCTGTGTTTAATTTCAAGAGTATAACATTTCTTTTACAAGTTTTTTTGAAACAGAAACGCAGTAAAAGTGTCACAAGTTTCTTTAATAAATGGAAATGCACAGAAGGACATGGAAATCTCTAGACACTATTTGGATAAGGAAACTTTTTAAAAAGCAGGAGAAAAACAAACAGTAGTTATGCAAATAGCTGCTAAAACAGTGTTTCGATTGTAAGCCTATGCGGCAGGGCCTTGCTATTTACTGTTTTATTCTGTACAGCACCATGTACATTGATGGTGCTATATAAATAAATAATAATAATAATAATAATAATAATAATAATAATAACCACTACCAGTTAAGAATATTTTTCCTAGTAGTTGGCTTAAAACGATGCAGTTTAAACTCATCTCTTTTTTGTTCAAAAACAAGGATTTCTCCGTTTATGTGACAAATGTGCACCATGATTCATGTTGCCTTGCAAGCACCTTCCAGTTTGATTCAAGAGACAGTCACCATTTGCTCACCTAAATGTCTCAAACGGAGAAGGAACCATAAGGTAGCCAGAGGGAAAGGCCTCTACTCTAGCTGTAAAGAAACTGAAGAAATTCATGAGAAAAAACTATGTTTGCACATTACAGGGAAACTACTTTGGGGGGGGGGCTGGATGACCCCCACCCACCCAGCCCTCCACAGGCCATATGGTATCTACTTGACATTATATCTCCTGGCCCAAGTACCAGGTGGCCTCTTCCTATTTAGTTGAGGCTGTCCCTAGATTTCCTGCTTAGCATAGCTCTGCATGCACCAAAGGCTCTGTCAGTCCTCCAATGAACAATGATGGGGACTAGCTCAGCTCTCCCTCATATTCATGCGCCCCTCTCCTTCTCGCTGAGTCCCCTTTGCTTCTCCAGATCAAAGTTAGCAGCAAGAAGGAGGGGCACTGGGACTCACCCACATGTGAAGAGAGTGGTCACTCTCCCCACGGGTGGGCGAGTCCCAACAGCTGCCATCCTTTATTCCCCTGCTGCTATCTCTGATCTGAGATAGCAACAAGGAGATGCCCTGAGGGGATTCCTCCAGGGGCAGGACTCAGAGCCTAAACCATGCCCCTGGAGATTATGTGAGCTGGATTGGGTGCCCTGTGGGCCAGATTAGGCCCACAGGATGAAGGTTCTGCACCAGTGGAACACTATATGAAAAGGAATCAGACAAAGCCCCAAAGTCCTAGTAGAACCAGATTTGTAGGGCTTACAATATGAATTATATCAAAGGATTATGCTTTCCTCCTGCTTTTGAGTGATTTACCATGCAAGACAAAAACTGATTATTACATAGGACAGTGTTCAGTGTGGAATGTAAAAAGCAGTGTGTTCTGAATCAGGTTGTAAAACAGGGTGAAAGTTTCCTAACCTCATCAATAAATTAATCATTTCAAGATCTACAGCAGGACTGGTAGTTGCAATGGGGAACTTGAGGGTTTCTATAAAATAAAATTTGTTTACCCATGAGACATTGAAATCCAAGATAGTTAATTCTGCTGTCTTTCACAAGTATTATGTGATATTTTATTCAAATAAACTTTGAGATGGGCAATATCTATTCTACTTCTCATTGCTCACACAGGTAAGGCCTGTCTCTTAAATCCCCAATAAAAGTAACTGTATCCATTTATTGGAGGCAATGTCTTCTACTTCCAGCAATGGAGATAACCAGATCCTCCTGGTAACAAGCTATGTCTGGTCAGAGGGATCTTAGTATCACAGAGATGTATATCACTCATATTATATCATCATCTATTACTTAGACTCACCACAGCTCTACAGTCATAACCTGCACCTGAACAGCTTTCCATATAAAGGAACTCTCGGATTGTATTAGTTTACCTCCAGAATAAGCATGCTCTACACCTGATGAGCAACACAAAAATAACTCTGAATATCCCTCTCTAAACCAATTGCAAAGGAACACATGCAGGTGGGTGCTACTGCACACATGCTCTACTTGAGGGCATCTTGTTGGCCATTAGATAAAAGAAAAATGAGCAAGTTATTCTCGGATGCAGTGTCCACTGCTGATGCCCGCAGCTGGTATTGTAGCTAGTGTGAGGCACTATCCTAAATAGTTAAATTCCAGTAAGCTTGGAGTCAGCAGCTAGATGCCCCTCCCCAAAAGCTTGTGCCCCAGGAAGTAGGGAGGTGAAGAAAGGGGCATATAGCTCACATAGTCTACACCCTCTGACCCAGGACCAGCAACAACATGAAGCACAGTGAGGCGGTGGCCTCAAGTGGCAGATATTGGGAGGCGGCAGAAAGTTGTTGGAGGAGAGAGCTGTAGGCCAAGCAGTCTGTGCTGTGCCCCATAAGCTAGTCTGCTCCTTCAGATGCAGCAGAGGATGCCGCCCCATTGTCAGTGATGAAAAAACTGTCCAGTTGGCATTTGTATATGGAATGGGGAGCGGACACCATCTTGTTCTTTGCCTCAGGCTGCAAAGGCCAGCCCTGCTCTAACCTACAGGGAATCATTTATTAGTTCAAAGGAAACAGATCCAAGGAGAAAAAGCTGAACTTAAATCCTCTCACCTACTGTAAACAATCTCAACTTCATGTGAAATATTTCTAAGAAAATTGGCATCATATCAGGCTCTCAAATAGGCTTCAGGGAGAGTCTTGGATCCTATCATTCAAACCTTGGGTGGGAAATGACTAATGGACAACAGGACAACTAAATCCAGCAGATTGTGGCTTTGTTTACTGGGCTATATGTATGGTCCTAGTTGCTGGAGTAGGTTCAGTTGTCTCCCCATCCAGGGATCCATGCACGGAAACTATCTTCCAAGAGCACATACCCCTAACTGGATTAGGCCACTATCTCAGTTATCATTCAAATTTCCCAAATGCATGCTGACTCAAAAACATTTGATAGAAAACCTTCCAAACATGTTAAGAGTTAATCTCAAAACCATATACTGTTCGCTCTCTCCTTCTAGAAACATTTACTATATAACAGAAATGCTTTCATATTTTTACCTGATAAATACAGGTATTCAAAATTACTGATTAAGTATTTATTTGTGCTTAATTTTATCAAAAAAAGTTTCAAAAGGCAAATGAACTAGAAATAGCATACACCTTTTTTACATAATTCAGAGATCAATAGTATTTAAAGTAGTTGGAAAGTACACTAGCATGGATATACTTTTACAATGGCTTGTTTGAAAATACCTGGAGGCTTTAACATATCCCAAAGGCTTTTCTCATTTGCACAGTAAAGATATTTTTTTGTTTGTACCTGAATATTAAAACAGAGAATGTAGTTACAGTCGCCAAATAAGAACTGCAATGAATGCTGAAAAGTGAAATCTATTCTGTGTATCTCAAGAATCAACACTTCAGACAATGACGTTCCAATTTCATTTTGAAATTTTTAGGGCAGTTCAATCCCAGTTTGGGAACATAAAAGTATTCTGAAAAGGAAAAGTTACTTTGCTTTGTTTGTTGTTAAATATTCCCACATCAAACCAGTACAAAGGTACATTTCCCCAAAAGATGTTTGAATCAAGACAGCTTAATTATGGTACTTCATAGAAAAATATATTTTAAAGCGTTGCAAATAAAAGCCTACTGCAACATTAATTGGTTAAATGAAAATGATTAGACTAAATACCTGTATCTTTCAAGTATGTTTGCTTTTAAAGCTAGACTTCTTTTGTTTTGCTATACCATGGTTTTCCTTGGTAAACAACCAAACGATATGGACAGAGGTTCTGATTTTCAATTCATTTCATGCTGTAGGCACAATACACTGAAGAGTATTCCTTCAATGCTCTTCCATTTTCCTTAGAGTCTATTTAACAAGGCCATCAAATATTTTGTAACTTACTCAAACAAGACCTTGTCTGAATTATTATATTAAAAAAGGTTAAGTCATAATTCTTTCCCTTTTCATCTTTGAGAATAGTTCTCATTTAAGTAAGTTACTAAGGCCACGATCCTATACCACTTACTCGAGAATAAGCCTCATTGAACTCAATGGGACTGTCGAGTGCATGGCCGTTCCCTCAGGCATTCAGACATGCTGGCAAACTGACACGAGACACTCACATCAGTGAGACTTCTTTTTATTGAGGAAATCTCATGGTAATAAGCTTAATGGTTACACACTCCAACAATACACTTAAAGCTGACTGATGGTCAGAACACTTTAGGCTCCATGCTTTCTGCTTAGCACTGCTGAGTCTGGCAGAGAGAGAGAGAGAGAGATCATGCACCAGTCAATCCTGGCCTGCCATATGCTGGCGAACTGGTAGACATGATCAAAGGGAAGGAAAATATCTCAGCCACCAGAACTCCCCTGCACGTAACTTTAGCACCAGGGGAGCTCTTTGCCACCTGAGTCTGGCAAGGAAGAAATTAACAGTCCTGCCCAGCCTGCAGTATGCTGAGCTGACCAGGGAAACACAATCTCAGGCACAGGAACTCCCCTCCAAGTAACATTAGCTACGTGTGTGTGTGTGTGTGCTCCCTGCCACCTGAGTCAGGCCACACACACACACATGATCCACAGCAAATGAAAGTTCAAGCCTGTGAAAAGCCTCATAGTACTTTTCATGGCACAGTTCTTAGATATCAGAAGTCCAAATAGCAAATTATCCAGGTGCAGAGTGCTTTCAAAGTCCCAAGCAGAGATGGAATCCAAAGCAGGAGGGATTTCAGGCCTTGCATCGACATGGCAACAGGGCGGGACTGCATAACCCACTAAGGTGACACTAGAATTTGAGTGACACTTTCAAACAGTGGCCCCCACCTTTCCAAAACACTCCCAAGTTCCCAGAGGTTTAGCACTTCAAGGCCGCAATAGGGAGTGAGCAAACTACTCCCGTGTAAGAGATAAGCTTGCAGAGACATTGACATTCTCAAACTAATTCCTAATAAATCTACCTCTGGCCTAGTTGAAGACCTACACCTGACAGGGACTTGCTTCTGAACAAACGTGTATAGGATTTCACTGTAATTTACTGTCATTCTTCCATGACAAAGCTGTGTCTACTCATAAATCAATTACTTCTCTGCCCTGTAGGATACCTCAAGGTTCCATCTTGTCCTCCATGCTATTTAACGTCTACATGAAACTGCTGGAGGAAGTCATCCAGAGAGTGGATGACATGCAACTCTTCCTTTGTTTTCCATCTAATAACCCGAGAGAGTCTGGGAACAAGTGCTTCAGGGGGGTTGGGGATGGATGAGGGCAAACAAGCTGAATCTTAATCCAGATGAGACAGAATTACTTTGGGTAGGGAAATCTTTTGATCTGGATAAAGGAATTCAACTGGCATTGGATGGGCGTACACTTCCCCAGAAGGACAGTCCATAGTTTAGAGGATCGTCTGGACTCATCGCTGACTGTGGAAACACAGATGGCAGCAGCAGCAAGAGTACATTTTACCAACTTTGGTTGGTACATCAGGTGCGACCCTATCTAGAGAGATCAGATACAGCCTTAGTTTTTGCATACCCTAGTTACATCCAGATTTGACAATTGTAATGCACTCTATGAGGGTTTGCCTTTGAAGGTGACTTGGAAATTTCAGCTGGTATAGAATGTGCTTGCTCATATTCCTGTTGAAGCTAGACAGTCAGATGATTTTACACCTATTCTGTGCCAGCTACATTGGTTGACAGTGCGTTTCCAGCTCAATTCAAAGTGCTGGTGTTAATCTTTAAAGTCCTAAATGGGTTGGTTCGAGGTTATTTGAAAGACTGTCGACACTTCTATGTGTTTTTAGATCGTCTCTGGAGGACCTACATACCGGCCTGCCACTAAGATCAGTAAGATTGTTGGGAACTAAACATAGGGCCTTCTTAGGGATGGCTGCTACCCTATGGAATTCCCTCCTGTGAGAAATACAGCTGGCTGCTTTTAAACAGGGATTTTAAACACAGTTGTTCTCTCTGGCTTTTAATTGAAAGGTTTTTATGGTATTTGCTGCTGTATATATCTGAAATAGAATTTTATTTTAACTGGATTATTTTAAAATTGCTTAACATTAAGGTAGTTTTATAATTTGATATTAAATTTTACAGTTTTATATTATAAGACACCACAGACTTGAAAGACTATATATTAAAGCTAAGGAATATACCGTATTTCTTCGATTGTAAGACGCCATCGATTGTAAGACGCACATTAATTTCAGTACCACCAACAGAAAAAAAGCTTTGATTCTAAGAAATAATAAACACACCTGCGATTCTAAGATGCACCCCGTTTTTAGAGATGTTCATATGGGGGGAAAAGTGTGTCTTAGAATCGAAGAAATACAGTACTAAATAAACAAAATATGTAACACTGCAACTTAAGAGCATCATTTTTTGGTTCAGGTGTGTTTCTGTAATAGAAAATAAATATGTTTTAAATGGCCTTTCCTTCTACATAGGAAGCTGCCTTATACTGAGTCAGATCTTTGGCCCATCTAGCCTAGTATTGTCGACACTGACTGGTAGAAGTTCTCCAGGCAGGGCTCTTTCCTTGGCCTACCTGGAGAAACCAGGGATCAAACCTTGGTCATTCTGCACGCAACGCATGTGCTCTGAGCTATGGCCCCTCCTCAAAAGTCATAGACTTTATTTAATACGTAGTAAATTCTCTTATACTTCCCTCAATATCACTAAACATCTATATTGAAGCTTTGATAACACAAAATATTTGAACTTTTCTCTTCTCCCAGGCATTTAACAGCATATATTGAGTTTTTTAACTGACCCCAGAATAGTTGTTTTAAATAGATATTATCTGTCCTGGTATGTAATCTGATTTTATGCTTTTTATGGTTTTCAAATTTGTATATCAGTTTTCAATGTTCAATGTTTTAATCTTTGTAAACCGCCCAGAGAGCTTCGGCAATGGGGCATTATAGAAATGTAGTTAATAATAATAATAATAATAATAATAATAAATGAATAAATTAATTTGTTAAAAGGCATGTGTCTAATCAACTAAAAACTATTTAATTGGATGACCGCCATAATGTAGATACATACATTCTCAAGTACCACCTATTAGGTTACTTACATAACCTGCCGCAGAAAAATCAATTTTAGATTGTAATCTGGCTTGACCTCTTTTTGTTGTTACAGAACTCCTGTGCAAAATCACATACATTTACTGATAATAAATAACATTATGCTACGTTAGGACGGAAATATGTTCTCCGGACTACTAAGTATTTGGTTCATGATAACAGCAAACTTACTATTTTTCAAAAGTCAAACTCAAATTGTTTATCAGAGACAATCCTGTCGTCACTAGCATTGCGTCAGTAGTGGGGGAAAGCTCCTAAACGTAACAGGAGTGCTACTCAAGGAGCTTTTTATGTGTAGGAAGAATTAGAGAAAGGGTAAAGAGAATAGGGGAAGAACTTAAATGTGCAGCATTTTAAGGTGCAGCATTCTAAGAGGAAGGGAAGAATTCTACTCTCTAGGTCAGAACCAGTTGTGATTGAAAAGTTGAGAGGAAGATGAGGCAGTAGCCCAAAACCACTTTGACATCCTATAAGCACAGCTACAACAAAGGTGATATTGCATTGTCTTCTCTATACCGACCTGGAATGGGCTTTTTGTGGGTGACTGTCTGAAGAGGAGAGCCTCATGTAGCCTTGGGGGCTCTCCATGCAAGCCAGAATGCTGAAAAATCTGTGTTCTGGCTCATGTGGAAAGCCCTCATTAAAGCCTTGTTATCTACTTATGTAATAGGCTTAGGACCACAATACCTGATGGAACACCTCTCTCGACATGAGCCTACCTGTACACTGCGCTCAACATCTAAGGTCCTCCTCCAAGTGCTTACTCCAAGGGAAGCTCGGAGGATGGCAACAAGGGAGAGGGCCTTTTCAGTGGTGGCCCCCCAATTATTTAATGATCTCCCCGATGAGGCTTGCCTGGTGCCAACATTATTATCTTTTCAGCGCCAGGTCAAGACTTTTCTCTTCTCCCAGGCTTTTAACAGCATTTAACAACACTAAATTTGTTTGTTTTTTAACGGACCCCAGAACTGTTGTTTTATAGATACCGTTGTTTTTATACTGTTTATGTTTTTGATGGCTTTAACTTTTGTATACTTTTTAATGTTCACTGTTTTTAACTTTTGTAAACCGCTTTGTAAACCGCTTTGGCTTTGGGGCGGTATAGAAATGTAATAAATCAAATCAAATCAAAATCAATAGGATGATGCCTGCTGCAACACATTAATGTCTCATCTAAAACAACAACAAAAAGTGCTGTCTACAAAACTACTGAGCAGAATACAATGTTGCCCATCCACTAGCGGAGCTGGCTGCAGATTCTGGTTTGTGCGTGGCCAGCCCCGCCACTTCCGGTACTCAAGCGGCCCCTAATGCTTGCAGAACGACAATGCAGCACTTCCAGAGGGAAGCCCCAAAATAAGCAGCAATGTTCATTTCTGGAAGGGGACAGGTCAACAGAGCTCCCTTGTGTGAGCCCTCTACTGACCTACTCCCTTCCAGAAACAAATGGTATCATTCATTTTGGCTTGGCCCCGAGAATGCTGAATTGCTGTTCTGCAAGCAGTAGGGGCCGCCTGTGGACCAGAAGTGGCAGGGCTGGCCATGTGCGCAAGGGCAGGGTGGGATTCTGCCCACTGTTTATCATATTCAAATATCATCTATAAATTAATAGATTACCAGAGCAATCCTAACTCATATTTATGCTGCGGGGGTGAGGGAAGAAATCCTGCAGATCCTCCATTGGAGCAACTCCACATCTACTTCCCTCTAGGGAGGCAGCTTTCTCTTCTTCACTCCCATTAACTATGGGAGGGAATTAACTAAGCTAACCCCAGCGCTTGCAGAGAATTGTGCCACTTTGATGGTGTGGTATATCCATGTCCATCCCCGACACGCTCCATATTCTCCTGCTCCTCTGATAGGACATCACTGGGGCACATCTACACCAGCAGAGCTTTCCAATGGCATACCTGAAGAGGCCCAATGGCTTCAATGTTCTCTGGCCAGTGTACCTCTATCTCCACCAGTGGAGCACCACGGACGCATCTTCTTAAGGCCTTTTGCTGGGTCAAACCTCTGCTGGTAGGGTTAGGAAACACATAACTATAAATGGACTAAGATTCCTTCAACTAAGTGATTAAGACTGTCACCTTCAATCAAACAATAGGTGTTGAATCCCTAAATAAATGAGGGTTGGGACTGTTATTTTAATGTAATGTACACAATATATGCCATTTCAGCTACTTTGGATGGCGAGCTACTTAGAATATACCTTGAATTTCACCCACTGTCTTCGAAGAGTGGTTTTAAAAGTTTGCTTTTCTCATCTGTGTGATAGCAAGTTATAACAAAAACATATTCAAGGAAGAAAAAAATAAATAAAAAATTCTCACCTTTCCACAACCAAACTGACTGCTTGTGTAAGATCTGGATTTGCGACCTGGAGACGTTTCCATAAAGACCACACAAATTCTTTATCAGCCTTGTAATACAAACAGAAAATGAAAAACATTAAGCATCTTGACACTGGGGTATTAGCGATGTAAAATGCTTACTACACTGAAATGCCCAGTGACTTGATGGTTCAGGATATCTCTTTCTCTCTCTGGCCTTTTTATCGCTGTCTCTTGTACCTCACTTTTGCTCAAGTCTCTTTAGGAAAGAATCCTTTCCCTCTATTCTTTCCTAAAGGCCAAATGAAATAGGAGGCAGAGCTGTGTGCCTTTACCCCACTGTTCTTAATGAAAAGCAGCCAGAAGAAGCTGCAGAAGCTGACATTTGTCCACTCAAACTCTCACGTACGCCAAGCTGCTTTCCCACCTGTGGTGGGGGGTAGGGGAAGATAAGGGCCCTCATGTGTGAGAAAGCAACAAGATGGGGTAATTTTGGGCAGACAAACCCCACCATATTATTGTTGCAGGTTTTCCTTTCCATGGCTAAAAGCAGCTTTGGCCAAAGGGAAGACAGTACAGTGGACCTCAGAAAAACTTTTTTTTTTTTGAGGGGGGATTACATTAGGAGATCTAATTATTAATTTTCTACATAACATATTGTGGGGTTATGACCACACCACACATTCAAGGAATGTGTGGGATGGGTGGCAGCAGAATGATATGGACTGCTGATGTCACTGCCACCAGTGGCTACCATATGTGAACCACCATCCATGTATGTCAGTACACACACAACTGACAGGGAACTTGGCTGTCAGGTGCAGCCTTGCTCCAGAGTCAGCATGTGAAAATACTGAATAGTTTGATCCTGAGAAGTTAGAATGTTTGTGAGAATTCCACAACCAGCTCAGCTAATGACTGGAACCTCAGAAGCAGGCAAGCGACAGACTAAAATGTAAGGAAGGTACTTAAAACTTGTCAACAAATAGCTAATTTTCTTTCTAACTATAAATACACAAAACATGTGCTATTAAATATTCTCCATTTCATCCGAAACGTTTGGTCTGACAGAAGCAGTGACTATCCTCAGAATAAAAAGTTTTCATATAATTCATTGCACAATTAACAACCTTGGTAAAATAGCTTTCTAAATGGTTTTGAGAGCCAGCTAATTTCCTCTGAAACAAGATTGCACATCTAGTCTGAAATTGGCACAGCAACCCAACTCTACAGCTGTCAAAGCCTGGGATATATCAATCTTCAATGTACCCAAGGACTGTTCTGTCTACTCTGCGTATGTTAACGGCACAGAGAGGTCAGCTGAAGTGTACCTTGAGCAGCTGAGAACTTATAAGTACAGGACAGAATACAGATGTCATTTGGAAGTTCCCCCAAATTTCCTCATTAAAAATAAAATTACTCACACCACCACTGTATGTCAGAAAAGGAAGCTGCTCACTTCGGGAGTGTGTGTGTGTAGGCTGGAAAGAGAGATGTATAAAACATAAATATTTAGAGTGCTTTGGGAACTATATTGAAAGTGAGATGCTCTTCCCAGCGCAGCAAAGCAACTGCAATGATTGCAGGTCAGACCTCACACTGAAGAAGTGACAGTTATGAAAGAGAGAGACAATGGAATTGTGCTTCAGTCAAGAGTGAAAATAATTATACCTCATCATCGTCATGTTAGCAGACATATGGAAATACAGAACAACCCAGCCTCTGATCCCTGCTACTACTGAATATGGTTGTGTCATAACAGGAACAGAGCATATCCCTACATGTAATATTCAAAAGTATACAAAAAAGACCCTATACCATGAAAAGGTAAAACATAAACATTTGAGACTTCAAAATTTGATACCATACGACTGTTCAACCATCAGCATTTGAGCCTTGGCCGGGAAAACTTTTCAACGGATAATTGGCTTAGAACTGTTTTTTCTACACTTATTATAGCTGAGGCAAACTTTTTAAAAAATTAAAATTGGAAGCCTGTTCTATTCTTACAACTGAAAAGATTTTGAGTGTTTTAGCGCAAGAATGACCTACACACGGGCCTCCTCCGAGGGCAGGTAATTCTGGTACATCCAATAACACAGGGCTGCAGAGTTGCTGCAGAATTATTACTGGCCCTCAAGAGGCAAGGGCAGAGCAGTGACTCAGAAGGATGCTTTCTCCATTAGTGGGTACTTTTGAGCTCACAAAACCCTTTTATTTCTTAATTTGTTTCTCCCAGCACAAGAGTCTCTCAGCCTGGCACAAAGTTTTGAAACTACTAGTCTAGCTAGTATACTAGTAGACCTAGCTAGAAGAAATAACTGGGCCATGTTGGCCATGTGCAGATCCTGCTGGCCCACCAAACAAAAGGAAAATGTAATATATATTTGTCAGATTTAGTGTCATGGAGCACAAATTTAGCTTATCTGAAAGCTACATTTAGCCCTTTTAGTGTTCCATAGCAGTTTTCCAAATGTTGCTGACCAATTTCGTTTAAAACTTGGCCTATGGCCAATAGGGACAAGGTTGAAAATGCCCCCTGGACCTCCCAGACTTGCCCACCCCTTGTCTACAAGTGCAAATCACAGAGCCAGGCCTTCTTTGCAATGGTGTCCATCCTGTTGAATAATCCCCCATCTGAAATATGCCAGGTCTCAATGCTGACGTGTTTTTGGCATTTATTGAAAACATATGTTTGTTTTGGCTTTCTCCCAACCATGAGCTATCTTTGTACCAGCCTCATGGTACTATTATGTATTTGTTTTTTATTCTGTTGTAAACCGCTTTGGGATTTGTTTCAAATGAGAAGTGGTATATAAATATGGAAGGAGAGATGAAAAAATCTAGAACTCCAAGAAATCTATGAGTAAATCACAATTCTCGCTCTTCAGATGGGGTAAACCAGCAGGGAACCCTTGGAGAAGACTGCATAGAACAAACCACTAGAGAAAGATGGTAAAGCTGCCAAGCCCTAGAATTTGCGATGGAAATCAAATCCGCTCACATCATGGCTTTTCCTCCTGAGCTACACTTCCTAATAAGTGAGGGCCAACTAAAGAAACCAGGAAGGCAGCTCTGAGTCATTTATTTAAAATATTCATACCCTGCCTCTCCTAAAAACAATTGGTTATTTATCATACACCACCCAGAAATCTCTTCTGATGAAAGGTGGTGTAGATTTTTTTTTAAAAAAAAATAGTCCAAGGGAGCTAATATCCACAGCGTGCAAAGAATGTCTCATCAGGACAAAGTCCAGAGGAGTAGTCATGTTGTCCATTTAGCAGGAAAAACTACAAAAGAGGTTGTAGCATCATAATCACTAACAAATGTATTAAAGCATAAAAGCATTGATGACTACAATTCAGTGTACCCATATACCAAATATTTTGGACTGTGCACCTTCTCTCCACCATCACAACCCCCATTACAACAAAGAGCCCTAGAACTAGATCTGTTATTTCGTAAACCTGATGGGGAGCATTCTAAGTGTATTCAGCCAAACACATACAGAATCCCCCTTCAGACTTTCCTACTCAATGCAAGGTCAGGGTGAAGCCAGCACACACAGGTATGTCGGGGGTGGCTAATGTCTATGGCTTTGCTGCTCCCTCCACAGGTTACGTAATAATTCCTGAATAGGGCTTGTAAAGGATGATTATATATACAATTGAAGAGTTAAGTCTTATTATGAAGTTTAACTAAATAGTAAAATGTTATTCTGTAATTCCCTTATTACTTTATTGGATTGTTTTCTGGATTTTTTTCCTCCAAAAATATTTTTTCTTCCCTGTTTCTGCATATTTTTTCTAGTTTGTGTTGGGAACTGCCAAAAACTAAGAGAAACTTCAGAATGCAGCAAGTTTTTCCATCTAATAAAGGCATTTATACATTTCAGTTTCACAAAGTGGATAAATGTATAGGCTGTATATGCTTACACATATATACATACAATGGGGCTTATTTCAAGATAACTTTGAATAGGATTGGAACCCAAGTAATAATATATTTAATGCAAGTTTAGTTTAGTTTTTGATGGCATATCTTGTAATTTTCTAAAATCTCATCCCTGTTCTACTCATGTCCCATCCCCAAGGAGAAAAAAAAACCTTTAAAATTCATGTTTTTCACCCTATGGCTTCAAAATTTCAGGAAATTTTACATTTCTACCAGCATATCAGGATACAAACCAATGTATTCCCATTGAATTATGTCAATGTAAGTGATTTAAACTATCCTGAGAGTTCTTTTTGGGACATAAAGGCAGGATGTATGTTTTAAAATAAATATGTAGATCGTAGCCTCAATAAGCCACTATTTCACAGGACTCAGCATATACAAATGAAACCTAGTGAAATACACAGCATAGCAAAACCATGAATGCATTTTCTTATGGGGTCACACAGCTATTTCCTAGACCAAAAAGGGAAGAGGGTGCAGTCTAACGGTCAGACTCAGAACTGATGTCTGTCTGATGGGAATCTTTGTTACTTGCTTGTTAATGATGCTCAGCATTTGCATAGTGTTCATCTGTCTGTAAATATCAAAGCAGTTTTGAAATAGGAATATCTATGAAATCCCATGATACAGACAGCATAGCCGAACACATATACTTGGCACATTCTCCTTGAGAATCAATGTGGCTTGATAGAGGAGATTTATCTATTATGCATTCTGTAATTCACTGCAACGTAGGAGCATCATTTCTCAGACAACTGCCATCTCTCCAGATTAAGAGGCAGAAAAGCTGTGTTTGAATCTGTATTGGGAGCATAGCTTTGGCAAAAGACAATTGATAAGCTTTATTGATCCAAATCCACCATAGCTGAAAAACCAAAAGTCAAGGACAATGTTCAGTTTAGGGACTGTGTGATACAGACTCTTGAGACACAAGCATGACCAACTCAGAAAACAATTATTTTTCAGCCTAACATACCTCACAGGGTTGTTGTAATGATAAAATGGACCCAGCTTTGCCACTTTAAGCTCTTTAGAAGAAAGGAAGGATATAAATGCTAATCAATCACTATTACATTTGCCAGTTAATGAGTTGAGACGAAAGCTTTCTTCATATCCTTTACATAAACATTTTGGATGGAGAAAAGCTATAACTGCCCAGGTTCCTTCTGAGCATGTTTTTCTTTTAATGTGTTTGGAAGTGACAAATGATGTTAACTTAGAACCATCCCCAAAATACTCTGAAAAAACTAAAGTTTGACAAAGTCTACTATACAAATAGAAGGTAACTTTCTAGCCTATAGATGTTGGTCCTAGAAAATTTAAAACTACTCAAAACCCACAAACCTTTTATAACCTTTTCAAAATGGTAGGAATACATGCTAGTTTGGGGAGAAAGGAATGAAGAAAAATATTGCAGGTGTTTTGCCTTATTTTGGGAAGCAACAACGATATACAAATAGAACAAACTGCTTGAAACTTCAAATAGCTTTTCTGAAAAAACTAAAAGAAATATGAACATTGAAGAGTTTATGATCTCAGTGCTGAGGTGGTCCTTGTCGACATCAATTTTGTATCAAAGTTTCCATGTTTTAAAGCCCGCATTTGAAAACATATAGCATCAAAGACAAATAAGGTTCCCAGTAGGTTGAGACTGGATATTCAGCTGTTTCAGAGAGAGAACATGCGTGTTTCTGGGGATAGCTGAATATTCATCATTTTATAGAGCCTGAACACAAAGGTCAGTTTGTTCATATTTACTCCATAAGCCATATATTCCAAAAAAGGCTACTAGTGGTGAGCTATCCTTGCTGCCCTTTATAATAATTTCTGGAATTAAGACAAATGAGCCTCAATTCAGCTAGGGACCATGCAGTACCTCCACTGCACTTATCCCTAGCTGGATGAGGAATTACATGGGCAAACATGAATGAGGAATTACGTGGACATGTAAACGCTGTATTGCCCTGATAAAAAAAATCAGCAATAGCACCATTGGAATAATGGCTATTATTTCCATAACTGTTTAAAAGACTGGTTTTCATTTAGCTTAAAACTCTGAACTAGCTACACGTGCTCATAGCACTGAATTTAGTTCTCACTGTCCCCTCCTCACTAGTCAACCATTGCTATGGAATGTCTTCCTGGCATCTGTTCTTTCAACCAGCATTGGCCATAGCATGCTTAAGCTTTAAAAAAAGAAGAATTTGACCTCATACTGGACATACGCAGTGGCTCACTTGTTTTACTACACCCACAGAACTTGAAAGGCCTAAAATGAATAACACATGTGTGTATCACAGCACTATCTTCAGACCTTTCCACGTTCTATGCCTAAGCTATGTGGTGCGACTGCTTCTCAACTTCTTAAATATATTATTATTATTATTATTATTATTATTATTATTATTATTGTCACTGAAATCTGATTGGATCAAGGGAGACATGTTACTCTACATCCCAAATATGTCCTTGTTATCTTGTACAGCCCCAAGTTTGAATTGGGGTTTGGGTGGTGTATAATGATTCAATTTCTCTGTTCAAGTACCCTGTCAAATAGTCAGCCAGTTTTGAGCATTTGTACCTGATGTATTAGGAACCTGGGAGAGGACTGGAATTCTGTTGGTGGACCACCCACCATGCTATCTAAGCTGATAGAGGTCCCTTGCCTGAGCTGTTGAGGATCTCAAAGCTATTGGTCTTGAGAAATTTCAACACTTGCACCGAGGCAAATTTATCAGATGCGGCACAGGATTTCATGGCTGACATGTAAACCATGGGTCTCTCTTAAATTATATCTGATCCAGCACATTTATTGATTTATTTAAAGCATTTGTATCCCGCCCTATATCGCTAGGATCTCAGAGCGGCAGGACACATGTGGTAGGATACTGGATCTATTTTTCTGTACTCGAAAATGGGGAACTTTGGCTTATTGGTATGGACAATCATTTCCTGATCAAGTTGGACCTTCGGACTACCTATAACTTCTGCAGTAGTGGAGGATCAAATGTGATGCCCCACCCCGAGGCTGATAAATCTGAATTTCAGAGGCCTCTTGCAATTTTACTGCAGTTTTAGCTGCAGGACAACAGAAAAACTGGGACATTCCCAGTTTCAGTTATCCCGGGGAAAGTCTGTGGTCGTCCCCGGTTGACCCCGGGATCCCCCCTTGTGGAGGTCTACCATGCATATCATTTCTACTTTGTCCCTGTGTGGCCAGTTGGATTCCACCCTATGTTAGGAGTAGGAACGCATAGCCCTCCTGATGTTGCTGGACTGCAACTCCCATAGTTCCTTCCCATTGGCTATGCTTGCTAGGACTGATGGGCCACACATTCCCTACCCCTGCACTATGTGAACAAACCATGTTCTTGCGTTCTCCCTCCTATCCTTGCACATTGTGATTACTTCTATCACTACCAATTTAGTGGCAAACCACAGTTTCCAGGTGCAGATGTAACAGCAAACTATGGCTCACTGCTAAATCAAAAGTGAGATGACAACTGAGAATACACAGAAAAAGAAGGAAGGCGGAGGGGTTACCCTAAAAATACAGGAGTCATTCATTTAGCTCCAAACCATGGCTTAGCATAATAATGCCTGACCACACACACACACACACACACAGTCACAACAATCAGATCCTGTACCAGACAATATTTTGGAAGATAAATTTCCCAAGACAACAGGAAAATGCTTGCCAAAAAATTAAAATGCCCATTGCAAAGTTCCACAGGCTTTCGTAAAGATTTATAATATGATGCATTTATTATCAAGGATTGTACTTGCACTAAACATAAGGGATTAAGACAACATTAAAATTAACAAAGACCATCTGTGATGAATTATCCCTGCCTTGTACAATGTTTATTCAACTATATATGCATAAAAAATACAATCATGTTGAAGACAACACAGGCAAAGACAGAGCCTTGCTGGAAAATATTGACCATGATTTTGGTTAATGTTTCAGAAGAAGGGATCAAGCAAGAAACAAAACACCTGATGAGGTACACTGTTTCTGGCTCCACCGGAATCAGAATGAACCCATTAAACAAAATCAGTATCTGGGAGGATTTATATATTTTGGGGTTGTACAGGCTCCTATTCTCTGCCATCTTCATGAGCTGGGTCCCCCTTTATGACAGGGATTATGACAACATACCCAGAATGGATGAACATATATCACATATGTGAGTTGATAAAACAATACAAGAAGAAATACAGGACATATTTTGGTGTCTATCAAATAGTCTTTACACGTATAGTATAATGACAATATATATGTAAATGTAAAATATGTCTGAGGATGTTTGATACATAGTGGAGTAAAATACCTAGTTGCAAAAGTTTGAGACCTATTAACTTGCTCCATCCCATTGTGCAAATGATCATGATGGCTATACGGAATTTGCAAGTGCAGAGACAGCTTGCCTGGGTAACCGTTCTTGGGAAGCAGCACAGGGAGAGAAGGCGACTGCCTTCATATCCTGTTTATGAGTATCCCAGAAGGATTCTGTTGGCCACTCTGGGAAACAGGATGCTGGACTAAATGGGCCCTTCGTCCAATCCAGCAGGGCTCTTGTTGTGTTCACTGTAGCTTCACCATTAAATCAAATGTGAGTGTTAAATCTCTCATAGACCGAGTTCACGCGATCATGAAAGGGGAAATAAGCCCCAGTGACTTATTTCCCCTTCCACCCATGCCAGACAGATTTGCATAATTACCCTAGCCAGCACAGCTTCCTATGTCATGTGAACCCAGCAAGGGTGGGTTGTTGCCAGGCTTAACAAACTAACCAGAAACCATGGGCTGTTTTAGGGTTCTGGGGTGACTTGTTTACCCTGGCAACAAGCCACTCTTACCAGATTCATATGACACAGCAAGCCGTACCAGCGAGGGTAATTATGCAAATCCCCATGGCAGAGGACCACCTTATTTCCCCCTCTGTTGGGTAGGTTGCCCTTCTCAATGGCAGCACCTTCCATGGTTCTTAATTAAAAGAGGTATATAATAGCCACCACTACCTTTTGAGTGTGAAGCAAAGCAGAAAAGAACCAGTAAACTGTGAACACAAACACAAGGAATGTATTTTAGTTTTGCAGTTTCCTAGTTCCCCGTGAAGACTAAAGATCTACTCTGGGTGGGAAGCTTTTCTAAACTAGAAGTGAGTTTTCACCCATCAAGATACTACAAATTACTATCATAATTTAAGTGAGGGAGGCAGCCTAGTAAGAACATTTTTGAGCTAGTCATTCTTGTGGTCTGATTTGCAAATTGAAGCACAATGAATTTTTTGCATCTGTCTTTACTGAAGATGATGTTGGAAGATATTCCCACACTTTTTGTGGTAGTGCCTTTAATGAATTGTGTCACATGGAGGTGACAAAGATTGCAGTTTTAGAACTAAATGGCAAGTTAAAAATAAGTCACCAGAGCTGGATGGCATTCACCCAAGAGTTCCTAAAGAGCTCATATGTAAAATTGCTGATCTTTTAACAAAAATATGCAACTTATCACTAAAATAAATCTCCTTAGCAAAGGACTGGAAGGTAGCCAATGCAGCATCAATTTTTTAAAAAAGGATCCAGGGGGGATCCACATAATTACAGACCAGTCAGCCTAACATCTGTCCCAGATAAATTCGTAGAAAACACGGGTTCCCCTAAGGATCTGTATTGGGACTGGTGCTATTTAACTTATTCATAAATGATCTGGCATCAAGGGAGAACAGTAAGAAAGACAGGTTTGCAGATGACACCAATTATTCAGGATAGTGTGATACTATGCAGATACTGGAGAGTTCCAAAATGATCTCTCCAAACTGTTTGAATGGCTGACAGAATGGCAAATAAAACTGAAAATTAGTAAGTGCAAAGTGATACACATAAATCCTGACTTTACATTTCATTGATGGAACCTAAATTAGCTGTTGATACTCAGAAGATAGGTCTTTAAGGTCATAGTAGAAAGCTCATTGAAAAGGGCAAATTAAGAATGATTAGGAAAGGGGTTGAAAGTAAACTAAGTATCACAATGCTGTCACACAACTGGCAAAGATACAGACAGGGTAATTAAAACGATGATGAAGTTGCGGCATCTTCGATATGAAAAAGACAATGTTAGGGCTTTAGTTAACACACACACAAAGAAAACTGATGTGGGGGCACAATCAACGTATAAAATTATGAACACTGTAGGGAAAGTGAACAGAGACATTTTCTCCCACACTATTAAGACTTGGGATCACCCAATTAAACTGATTGGCAGCAAATTCAGAATAGACCAAAGAAAGACATAAATAACTTAAGGAATTAATTGACACATGGTGCAATGATAGTCACTAAGTTGGCTTTTTAATTCAAAGAGGATACTTCAATGACTGTTAGTTATAATTGTTTTAAAAAAGAAACTCCATGCTTAGAAGCAATTTACCTCTTTCTACCAGATAACAGAAATAAACAACAGAGGTCATGCCCTGCTTGTGAGTTTCCTAAATGCAACTGGCTGGTCACTGACAGAATATTAGGCAAGGCTGGATTTTCACTTGATCAGCAAAGCAAATCTTACCCTTGTAATACCAGACTGACATAGCCAGCAATGTCACTCACTATCTGGCTTAAGTGTATAAACAAGATGTTTTATATATCTAAAATAAAGCAAATTGTGAAATCCAATAAACATATGCTTGAATATACATTTAAAATTACCATACAAAGTGTTGCTGTTGGTCATCGCTACTTGTATATGCAAGTGTTGTCACATATACTTGTCAGGAAGCCAGTACTGATCAAACTTACCTGTCAAATATATGCTTGGTGCCAACCTCAGCTATTTAGACATATGTACCACAACTAGGAAGATGACTTCTGAGGATAAAATTAGATAAGCCCATGCTGGCCATATGTGCACCTTTCAAGCCAAAACACCTGGCTTGAAAGGCCAGGATATACACAAGCACTATATAGGTGCACACATTCCATTTGCACACATTTCACTCCTCGTTTCGTGCAAGTGGGAAAACAAGCCAGACTTCAACACTTAAACACAGCTTCCCATTACATGCGAACCGGCAACTGTGGTAAACTGTTTCCAAACAAGCCAAGACCACAAACCACCTTTAAAACAGGGCATGAAATTGGCTTAGGAATCTTGGCTTTTTTGGAAGCATGTACCCATAGTTCCCAGTTCGTACATTAATGGGAAGCTAAGTTTAAATGCAGGCTCCTGACTTGTTTTCCTGCTTGTGCAAAGCAGAAGGAAAGGGGCTTCCTGCAGATATGTGCATGTTTAGTGGGATGTGTGAACCAGATCATAGGGTTGTTGTCTTGCAATCTAGGCACACATACTTTCAGCTTGTCTCTCTTTTTCCATTCCTTTCCACTCCCATTTGCTGCACAGTCCTGCTTGCCACAGGAGGAGAGCGGGCAGGGATGGCAGGACCAGGAAAGGAAGCAGGCAGTATAGAAATATGTAATAAATAAATGAAGCTCACTTGGGTGAACTTTGGCCAGTCACTATGGGCCTATTCACATGACACACTGGCCCATCGTGGGGGACAAGCTATGCACTGTGAGTTGTTTGCACAAATAGGTGGAAAACATTTTTTTAAAAGGCAGGGGAACCAGTGACAGAGCCTCCAAACATTGTTTGAGCACCGTTAGAGGGGCTGCCACTGCTGAAGGAGGCTTGTGGCGGTCTGGTCATCATGATTGCGAAAAGCGATTACGACTATGATCAGGAATAGCGGCAGACGTTTATGCCACTCATGCTGAGTGATTTGCTCGTCAGTTCCCTTAATCCACGATGAACTGAGTGTCCTGGGGTTGGACGACACACCAACCCATCAGAGGTAAAAGCACCCCTAGAACCAGTCATTGGTTGTTGCCATAGGTTAATTTTAAAAGATTAACCCACGCCCATGGGTTCATACACCACACTAACCCATCATGGGTTGTTCCAGAAAACAATCCACAAAGGGTTGGCACATCGTGTGAACCCAGTCAAATTCTAAGCTTAGCCTACTTCATAGTGTTGTAAAGTTAAAAAGTGGGGGGAAACGGGAGAAATCATGTATATCACTTTGAACTCATTGGACAAAAGGTGTACTATAAATGTAAGAAATAATAAACAAACAATACAAGTCCTAATACATATATTCAAGAGGATTTAAATTTATCATGTTCATAGTTACAGTGGCCAAATGGATGACATATAAATTCATTGTATTAGATTGTAAGCCTATGCGGCAGGGTCTTGCTATTTACTGTGTAATCTGTACAGCACCATGTACATTGATGGTGCTATATAATAATAATAATAATAATAATAATAATAATAATAATAATAATAATAATAATAATCTTATTTGTGTTTAATGCCTACCATTAAAACCAAAGCTGCCATTCTAAATGTATTTATTTGAGGCTTCTTTCCAAGGAAAATCATTAGGTCTGAACTGCAATGGTAGAAATGAAAACAGCTCCTCATTCTTACATCTCCTTATACTGTAGCTTGGCTTCATTGCTTGAGTCATTTGGGGCTATTAGATCTACATGCAGGGTGGTATGGACAGCTTAGGCTGCAGATTGTGCAAGTTGTTTGATAAAAGGTCCTGCCTTTAGAAAAGTAGAGAGCCCATGAGGCTCTTTCATATCTCTGCCAACCCTAGAATACTAGGCTGCATCCAACTTAGAACAGATCCACTGAAATGAATGGGACTTAAGTTAGTTAGGCCTGCTTAGAATACACCCACTGAATTGAAAAGGGCTTAAGTTACTCATGACTATCTTAAGTCCCATTCATTTCAACAGGTCTACTCTAAATAGGACTAACATTGGATACAGCCCAGTATTTACTCTGAAGTAAAAGAGCACTGTCACCTGGGTGTATGCTTTAACCCACTTAACAGCCATATGCACCTTGCTTTAGATTCTTGTCCTACTTGAAGCTGCAATCATATGAATTACTGCAATGTGTTATACATATGGCTGCCTTTGAAAACTGCCCAGAAACTTTAACTGATCTAAAACAGGGCAGCAAGATAGTTAACACGGCCAGGCTAACAATTCAAAGTGCTGGTTATGACCTATAAAGCTCTATATGGTTCGGGTCCAGGTTATTTGAAAGAACGTATTCTCACTTATGAGCCTGCCCGTGCTTTGAGATCTTCTGGAGAAGCCCTTCTTTCAGTCCCACCTTCTTCACAGGCGTGCTTGGTGGGAACATGGGAGAGGGCCTTCTCGGTGGCTGCTCCGGTGCTCTGGAACTCTCTTCCCGGGGAAGCTAGGCTGGCTCCCTCCTTGATGGGCTTTCGGAAGCAGGCTAAAACTTTTTTGTTCAAGCAGGCCTTTGGAGAATAATCCAGCCTTCCATCTATGTTAATGTCTTATAATTTTGTTGTGTATTTTTTAATTGTTTATGGTTTTGTTTCCCTCCCCCCCCTGTATATTTTAAACTTTGTAAGGCCACCTTGAGGCCCAGCATTGGGCAAAAGGGGGGATACAAATAAATATAATAATAATAATAATATGTCCACATTACACCAGTACTTTTCCAGCTGCACTGGCTGCCAGTCCATGGCCAGGCCCAATTCAAAGTGCTGGTATTAACATTTAAAGCCCTAAACGGCTTGGAGCCAGGTTATCTGAAGGATCACCTCCTCCTATATGTACCTGCCCAGACCCTAAGATCACCTTCAGGAGTCCTTCTCCATGAGCCCCTGCCAAAGGAAGTGAGGCTGATGGCAACCAGGAGGAGAGCCTTTTCTGCTGTGGCACCTAGCAGTGGAAAGAGCTCCCTAGAGAGGTTAGCCTGGCACCTACCTTGTACTCTTTCCAGCGCCAGGTGAAGACCTTTTTATTTTCACAATATTTTCGCATTTTACCATCTGAGCAAAACCCTGCTGTTTTACATTTCTATTTTAAATCTTTGCATTGCTGCTCAGTTTTATTCTGGTTGTACTTTTATACTTTATTTTATATTGTGGATTAAGTTTCCATGTTTTATACTTAAAGCTATACTTTTGTGGTTTTAATATTTGTCAACCGCCCAGAGAGCTTCGGCTATTGAGTAGCCCAGAAATGAAACGAAATAAATAAAATGTCATGACCATTAATTACATTAGTAAAAGTAAGCCCCACTGTGGGGTGGAAAAGGAGGACTTCTTTCTCCGCAAGACTTTAAGCCCCCCAACTCTAGGCATGTTTTCTCAGCAGCTCATTCGCCCAGAGTTCAAACTCAGGATTGGGACCCAGCTCGGGAAAAGGGAAGTTTTTCCTCCTCCCCCTCCTCCGACAGCTTTAGGTCCATTCCCCTGGGACTTCCCATCTCCAGGGATCTCCGTCCCTGGCCCGCTTCGGTACCGACCTGGCACTGACTCAGCTCCTCAGTCAGGCTCCTGACTTCTTCCTCTAGTGTAAAGACCCGGGATGCTGCTGCAGAAGCCGGATCCTTGCGTTTGGAAGAAGCCATGCTAAGCAGAACCAGGGAACGAGGAAGGGGCGAGGCGGGGATGCTAGAGAGGCCACTTTTCACCCATGTACCTACTTACTTACTTACTTACTTAGGGAATTGAGGTGGGAGGGGACTAGCTGTAGAGAGGAAACATTTACAAACCGCCCGCACTCGGCTTGTGCGCCATTAAGAAAAATGGAAACCGTGCCTGTGAACCAATGAGACGAGAGACTTAACCAAACTCCCGCCTTCTTCTCCTCCCAATGCCCACTTTTTTTTTCTCCTTTTGCTTTTACTTTGAGAAAAAAACCATGCGGGCGGCGCTAGGAACCAAAAGAAAAAGGACGCAGGGTCGGATCGCCCGTTTAACGGATGAGCGGCAAAAGACGGAAGATGGAGGGGGAGGAGAATGGGGTGGTTTTTTTTTAATATACCAATGCCTGTTTAGCGCATGTGCAAATCTTTCGCGCCTGAAGCTCGCGTTGCCCGCCTTCTCCACGGAGAGATGAGTGAGGGCGCGTGGAGCGCCACATCCCGCGAGCTGTGTTGGTTAAGCGTTCCCAACGCGTCTAGCACTCATTGCATTGGAATCAGCGCTCGTGGCAGCATCTTAACGCTATAATCCTTGTCTATTGGGAATCTACTCCCCAGTAAACATACAAACGCTCTGGTTGTACTACGAGTTGCTACATCCAAAGGCAAAACTGTTGGCTTTTACATACATTTATTCGTTTAAAAGGATTTTTAATAGACTTAAAAGGGGCGGACTGCCCTCACAAGAAAGCACACAATTACTAATAAACATATGCACAGCAGCAACTGATGATTTTTAAGCACCAAGTCCATAGTAGAATAAATTTATTTATTTTTTTATTACATTTTTATACCGCCCAATAGCCGAAGTTCTCTGGGCGGTTCACAAAAATTAAAACAATAAAACAACAGGTTAAAAGCACAAATACAAAATACAGGATAAAAAGCACACAGCAAAATTGATATAAAATTAAAATACAGAGTTAAAACAGTAAAATTTAAATTTAAGTGTGCCTTCAGGATTATTTTTTAAAATAAATTTTTAGAAGCCAGTATTGATGAGGCCAGAGGAACCTTTCTAGGGAGGGTGTTCCAAAAGCGTGAAGTAATTAATACTGGGGAGTTGTGGAACAGGCACAGTTCCAATTGAGTTTCTGTTGCCTTGGCACAGATTCACCTCCCCAATGCCCAGAGGATTTTATACTCATATAGTATCTCTAGAACAGGGTTACAAATATTACCCTTGTTGACATAAACATAGGGTCACTAGTTTTACATTAAGGCTGCAAGCTCTGCACACTGATAGGAGTAAGCGCTAGTAACTTCAGTGGAACTTATTTCTGAGGAGAGTATGGCTGGAATCTTAAATACATTTATATTACAGAGTAAGATGTGGCTCGCAAAGAATGCTATTCATTAAAGAAAAAAAATATGGTTTACAAAATAATGGTAATGCTCTAGTTTTCAACCAACCAGCAGGGAAATCACTTCTTCTGCTAGCTGTGCATCTGCATCATCTATAACATTCAAGTCAGAGTGGATCAGAATGATTTTGTCTGCAAAGTGTGGGGGAAATTGTTCATAGCGGGCTACCGACAGGTCAGAATTCTTCTCTTGGGGGTCAGTGTGCAAAAGGCCCCTGACCACCCAAAACAGCCCCGCTGGTCGGATCTTTGCAGACACAATAGTGGCACACAGACACAAAATTTTGCTGCCCGTATTGCCACGAAGTAGGCCTTCAAAGAGGCTCTGGCCCGTGTTTGATCAGATTCACTCCAAGTTTTCCGCCAACGTCACTCTAGTCACCATCTCACTTGCTTCATCGCTACCAGTTCCCTAGAAAACCAGGGGACTGGTGTGGCTCCACTTCATGAGAGAGGACACTCAGGGGCTATCATGCCCACCATCCTGGTCGTTTCCCCATTCCAGAGATCAACCAGAGCTTTGACAGAATCACCTGCCAAGGCAACAGAAAAATCCCCAAGAGCCACCAGGAAACCATTCGGATCCATCAGGCCCGCCTATGCCCCCGAAGTGGCTTCCCCAAAGGGGCAGCCCCCTTTGGTGGCAGTCCCGCCTCCACAGAGGCTTGCCTTTTATGCCCCAACTCCCAAAGTTGTTTGCAGGTAGGAGTGGGGGGCTTGGCTGAACCAGAGTCTGCAAGGAAGCAGATGCAGAAGAGAAGTCCCACAGGTCAGGCTACTGCCCAGCCAGGCAGGAGCAGCAGGACCAACAAGATGGAAGGTTGCCTTGCAGCACTGTAGAACTTCCTCTCCTTGCAGAATGTGATGGTGACTGTATTTGGGAACAACTTTTTATGACAAAGAGGAGTAGTTTTGGAGGGTTTAAAATGGTTTAGACCAGAGGTGGACTGAACAATTGGTGGTCTGAGCTCCATATCTGTACCTCCACTCCATGTTTTATGGACCACCCACCCAGCTGTAGTATAAAAGAGAAAGTGCTCTTACATGCAGGAGAAGGCAATCAGATTCCAGACATACACCCACTGCTACTGCTGATGTGATTTTTATGGACCTTCATGAAATTTAATTGCACGCCCTTGGCATATGCCAGAATTCAGAAAATGAAGTTAAATTTAGACAAGACTACTATTATATTTGATAATAGGAGGCTGTTTTCATACTGGCTACAACCTGAAATACATTTTAGTAAAGTTCCACAGGCCTAAGTTTGTTTCAAGTTACAGTCTTGAACCTTGGCAAGTTTTTGCAGTCTCCAAATTAGTCTGCAAGGCTTGGTGCAGCATACAGTCCTGAAAAGACTGCACATCTGTGTAACATTCTGTGGTTATTGTCCTACATTTCAGGCTTTAGAGCAGGAAAAAACGATTATAAACGACACTGTCATGGAATGATCAATAAACTGCACAAGGCGGCTAGGCTGGGAGGAGAGAGGGAGATAAGTTGTTACTAGTCCCTTCTAGATCAAAGTCTGATGGTACTTCCCCACCCCACATACTTGTCATTAATGCCAAGCCTGGAGGGAGATGGTCAGCTGGAGGTAATTAAATGGGGGAAACAAATATCAGGACTGGACTATCCTGGCAAAAGTATCTGTGTTTAAATGAACCAAGGGAAAGAGCAGGACAGCCTTTGGGATGCCTTGTTTGCTTTTTTAAAAAATAGTCAAACTGTAAAAAAGAGGGTGAGGTTTGACCCTGCACAGGATGTGTAGGCTGTCACAAAAAATAAAAAATGGGAAAGCTACCTGCTAGGAAAGGGATTGGTTGGGAAATGGAACAAATTAGATTATAGTCCTCTGAGGGAGTGAGAAGTACATGGCCACCCAAAAGAACAATGCTCTTCTTAACCTTAGGCGTGTACTTGGAAGGGACAGCTAAGTCCATGGCCACCCAGGCTTCATACATTGTCCAGAGGACATCAATGAGATCCTCCCTGCCCTTGGGGATGGCAGCTGAGAATGCACACCCACACATCACACCCTTTCTACCCCCTGCTGGGGGGCTCATGCATTTAATTCACAACATGCAATCCATAGTCCCTCAAAATACCATTCCTAAAGTATGAAGTCCATCATGTAGGTGCATGACATCCTAGTTCTATATTCTGGGGGACCACTGTATTCTTAGGGACCAGAATCACCAGCGGCCATTCCAGCAGGTTATTCAGAGGTAGAAGAGATGGAAAGCAAGGCCTTTCCACCAGCCCTGCTGAAAGATCTCCGCTTTTCATCCTCCCTCAACTGTAACATCACCAGCAGCCATTTCAGCAGGCTGTATTGAGGGAGATGAAAGGGGGAAGCAGAGCAAATCCACCAGCCCTGCTGAAAGCCTGCTTATGTTTATCCCCTCTTCCCTTCCCATCCATTTTTCCTTGTGTGTTGTGTCTTTTGAGCCTGTGGGCAGGGACTCTCTTGTGTTATTGATTGCATGTAAACTGCTTGAAGCCTTTTTTGGCCAGGGAGTGGGATAAAATGACTTTAAATAAATAAGTGCATTTTGTGATGCAACCTGACTCCATAGTGAAGTTGGTGCCACATGTCTACAAGTGCTCAGGTCCAAACCAGACGTGATGAAGGAATCTGTGATCACTATTGCCCACTTTTCTCCCTCAAGTTAATGAGCAGTTCCATGCAATTGCTTTGACAATTGGAGAAATGGCATTTGGGGAGAGGGTATTTAAAACTTTCTTCCTGAATTGTTTTCCCAAACTAAATTATCCCCCATTCATACAAAACTATGGCCACAGCTAGACCTAAGGTTTATCCTGGGATCATCTAGGGTTCGCCCCTGCCTAGATCCCCTGTGTGTCACCTAGATGAGCAGGTTTGACCCCTGGATGATCCAGGGATAAACCTTAGGTCTAGCTATGGCCTATGTTAGCTAAGGAAGATCCCATTCATGGATCTCCTGCATCACACCCACTTTGACTCTCAAATATTGGTTGCCTACAGTTGCATATTGCATATTGTTACATGCTGCCTACATTGTGTGAAATATCTCTGTTCCTTACAATTTGGAATAGTTTGTTTTTTATTGGTGAAACCATAAAAAGAATTTTTTACTGTACCTTGATTAAAAGTAGTGCTACTTGGAATCTGATAAAATTGCCTTGGGGACCACATTGGTCCATGTTAGCAATCACTGTGTTAGATTATACTAGGAACAATTGATTGAATGTCCTAATAGAACTTTCTATGAAGCATGTCTTTTCCAAGAACAGAGAGACAGAAAACTATGTAGATATGGAATCATGGAACCCATATCTACAGATATGTAGATATGAAATCATTTCCCCAAACTAAGTTAAACATTTCTGTGAAAAAGCAGAGAAAGGAAAGCTACAAGTCAATCTTGCTTCATCTTTCTCTACAATTTAGTCTCAATTGACTTTCTTTTTTTTCCCCTTGTGCACCACCTAAAATTAATGTCCGGCTTTCGTAACTTAAGGACTGTCATATTTCTCTGCATGTCTTCTCTATGCCGATTCAGAAACCTATGTGTTTTACCTAGGGCAAGATGCAGATCAGAGTTACAGCTGGGCTATGTTTTCAGAAATGTAGATCAACTATTTCTGCTCCTCTCTCCCGAACTGCATTGTGAGGTCTAACCCGAACCTACAATACCTACCACTGACAAATTAATTCAGTCAGCAATTTCCATTTTGAGACTAACCCTAAACTGCAGAGTTAATGGCCCCCACATCTGGCCATATTTTGGGACTTTTCTGTTTATTTCCCACCCCGTTTTTGCACCAACTAGCCTGATGAAGAGTTCTGGAGAACTCAAAAGCTTGCACATTTTTGTGGAATTTTGGCTGCTCTTAAGAAAAGTATTTCCCAACTGTGGATTTTTATATTTTTCTCCCTCATGGACCAGCACAGCTGGCTTTGCTTTAAAAAAAAATCTGATTTAACTGTTACACCTGAAGTGGACCTCTTACATTTCACCCATTCTAAGAAATCTAACTTACCAAACACATTTCAGCTCCACAGAACTAACCATGCATGAGAGCCTCGAAAGTCCCACTTAACACATTATAAAAGAACTGTGAAAAATACTGGACCTTGCTCATCAGAAATAGAACCGATGGGCCAATAATTGGCCATACTGTATTTAAAGCATTTGTCACATTGCCATTCTTACAAAAACAGTAACCATTTATCCAGCTCAAGCTTGGAGATGAGGGGGGATCCTATAGATCTTTTCTCTATATTGTATTTCAAGTTATTTATTCAATGTTATCTCAATTAAAATTACTGTATTTATTCATTTTTACAGGTAGTTGGGGTTTTGTGCCAGAGTTCTTTCCTAAGCTGTTTTGGAATTAGTTCCTCCATCTACATTTTAGTGCTGCTTCTACACATTTAAATCCTTTCAGTATATTTGACATGACCCCTTTTAATTAAATCTGACCAGTTTAAAGCTGCCTTGGATGAGCCAGCAAAACGCTATTTTTGTTTTGCTGGCATTGTGCTACTAGTAGCTAATAGTTACTGAGAAGCTACTTTATATTGCTGTTTCTCAGCTGCTAACACAGTTCCCCAATGCAGTGTTTGCGATAAATTCCCACCTCAGGGGAATATACAAAAGAGATACTGTACATTGCATTCCAGGGTGGTACTGAACAGTCAGCCCAACTTGAACTCTATGTGCAGCCCGAACTCCATCATCACAGTGGGACTTACATGACTCAGTCCATCGAGGTAGGGCTAGTTTATATTGGCAGCAGTGTAAAGCAGAAATGTTTCAACTTTCCTGTCCTACTGTGGCTGAGCTTAGATAGAGTTAACAAAGTGTGAGCCATATTACTGTTGATTCAAGTGTTTAAACTACTCTGGACTGCTTCTAAAATACAGTACGTGTAATGTATGTACTTATTAGGGTGTTAACACTTCAAAAGGAATATTTAAACTCCAGTTGCACAAAGCACATGTAAATAACTTCACACGCAGGACTTCCATAGATACACCACAATAGAGTTCAAGTTGAATGCATAATTTGGGGTGGGGGCGGGGGGCGGCTGACATGTTTTGGCCTTCTAGCCTCCCAATCCTGAAAGCGTGGGCTCCAGTCCAAAGCTCTGCGGGTGCGTCAATGAACTCACAATGCTTCCATGTTGTTATGCCAAGAATACTATAGTCTCAAAATGAGGCTGCAGCAAATAAGCCATTTATTTCGGAGTCATCTTATTAATGTCAGTTCAACAGCAGATTAAGTGATTTGTGGCTTTAGACTACAAATATGGGTAGAGATTTGGTTAAAATGTAAAAAAAAAAAGTTAGGTAGTTTGAGTTCACAGCCGACATAGTTTATTAAGATAACATGTAGATTCTGTCAAATTGAATAGGCTTTTCAAAAATCCAAAATAATATTTCGATGGGATTTAATATTTCTAATTTTAATCACTCTCTCCTAAACAGGTAAATATCCTGTTAGGACCAAATATGTTTGCAGGACCAAATATAACAACAACTGGATCTGACAATGAATAAGTAGGTTTAATAAATCACTGCAGAAGCAAGTTTGGTTTTCTTTAGCATCTACTTGGTACAGTGCAGCGAAGTGCAGTTATAGTAATGACCTAAACAGAAAAAAAAATCTTTGAGCTAATGATGAAGAATAACGTTGTACAATTTTAATAAGGGAGAACAAATAATTATATATTTTTGCACTTTCAACTCCTTTATCAAAGATAGTCTGGTTGTTGAGGGAAATCGTCCATTTACCAGACAATGGAGATACTTGTTTCCTTGAGTTGTATTGCCCTGGGAAGGACAATCCAAGCTGGGTTACCTCCCCATCTCTCCCATATTAACCTTCTATGCCTTATAGTTTTTCAGTGCGTAACACAAATTGAGATAATCTATAGGAAATAAGCCTGCACCTCAGATATACCAAGGATATATGGTATACAAAATAGAGTTAGTTCTGTCATAAAGGCAAGTCGGGATGGGGTTGGCTAGAACGGCACTTACTTCAGATATTAAGATTTTGTGAAAGTAGTTGATAGACACTTTTGTCTTAGTAGCAGTGCACATGTGCTTCTCATTTTTCAGAACAGCAGGTGACAAATTAAGGATGAAAAGCTTAATGCTAGGAGGTAACAGGAACAAAACACCATTGGTAATAGGAATTGGTGTTTAGAGAGAGAATTCCCAGATCATGCAGTAGCCAGACTGTTGACCAGGACTTGTTATAGTGAGCATGTGGCTTCCCTGTCACAACAGCTTCACTGGCTATTAGCCCGTTTCCAGACACAATTCAAAGCACTGGTTATGATCGACAAAAGCCTGTATGACTTGGGACATGACTAATCAGGAAGACCACATTCTCTCATAAAAGCTTGTCTAGATTATAAGATCCTTGGGAGGGACCCTTAGAGAGACCCAAGAAGTTGCCTACTGAGTAGACCATTGGCCATTTGAATGGCTCTTGGGGATTTTCCTGTGACGTCAGATAGAGGGGATCTACACTACTGATTTAAAGCACTTTATAACAGTTTTGACAACTGTTGGGGCCCAGGACACACTGCATATACAGGTTTCAAAAAGTTTTCAAAGTGCTTTAAAGCACTTTAAAAACAGTAGTGTAGATCCCCCCTAAGTGATTCAGTTGAAGCCCTGGTTGATGTCTGGAGTGGAGAAATGGCCCAGGCAGTTGACACGGTTGCTCCTGAATATCTTCTCCCATAGAGTGGAGTCAAACAAGCCCTCTGGTTTTCCAGAATGCTGCAGGCAATGAAATGAGTGGAACATTCACTAGAGCGACGTTGGCAAAAAGCCTCGAACAAATCTGATCAAACACAGTCTAGATCTTGTTTGAAAGCTTACTCCGTCGCATTGTGGGCAGCAAAGAAATTGTACTTTACTGCCACCATTGTATGTGTTCAGAATCGCCCAGCAGAGCTTTCTCAGGTGACCAGAGGCTTGTTATGCTCTGTCCTGCAAGAAGAAAAGATGTACCAATAGCCTGCTGTGACCAATTTGTGCAACATTTTGCAGATAGAGTCGATCATCTCTGTGCTGACTTGGATGCCATAGTTAATACAGGTCCAGTAGATGTAGTTGATACAGGTCGACCAACAAAACTGCAGGTGAAGCTCTACTGAGGCGGAATGATTTTTTACTCTTACACACTCTAAAATATCCCTTTTCAGATGTAAGAGTGAAGATGCCGGCTTTATTGCCTGCCTGTTTGTTTCCAAGCACAATTCAAATACTTACTTGGGGTCCAGGTATTTGAATAACCCTGGAAAACACTTCCACATCAATGGTACTGAACTAGATGGACCAATGGGTTGACATTATCAGGCATCATCCTATGTTCCTGGCATCTCAGGGAGAAGGCAAAGCTGAACACTATGCAGGGCTATTTTTGTAATTTACCATTTTTAATAATGGGTTTCATATCCTAGTTAGCCAAATAACGTAAGCTCTGTGTGGAATCTTTTTGCTGCCGTAACACTACCGATTCATGAACAAGGAATCCTCTTTTTCATATCAAACAGTCGATTACTGCATGGGCAAACTTGTGTTTTCTCCATGGCAGATTGTCAAAATAGTGGATAATTCACAATTAATCATGCCATTTATAATTAATGTGCAACTTTAACCTTGAGCAGTGTGTCACTGTCACCCTACACAGTCTCAGTAGAATTCTGCCTCTGCAATTAGATTTTCTTCTGTGGCCATAACAGTATCTCTCTCTCTCTCTCTCTCTCTCTCTCTCTCTCTCTCTCTCTCTCTCGCTGTAACTAACATTTTAGTAAAGGAGTGCTGAATTAATGAAACATGCAGAAATACGTTCCAGTAAGTCCTTCAGAATTCTTTCTGAATAAGGGTGCAAGTGATTACAGCTACAGATTTATGCTTCCATATATTTTCAAACTAGGGGATACTTACTTGGTATTTTGTCTGTGCTTTATTAAAAAAAAGAAAAGTAGCTGTGCAGGGGTGGGGATACAATTGTGACAAGTGGGGTAGGATTAACTCTTTCAGCTTGCTCTTGAATCTCAATAAAACTTCCCTTCTCTCTAAAGAGACTTCACTTCCCCTCTGCCTCTGAGCCAGAAGCTGCCATTGTTATTGCAAGCTGTTGTGAACTTGAGGCCAGGACAGAGATGTGAAGGCCTGGGGGAAAAAGATGGAAAAATTCATAAAAAAGCCAGGGGCAGGGTTCCGTTTCCCCCCTGAAGCCTTCTTTGTTTATTTTTTGAAAAAATGGATTATGGAATGTTTTATTTTAGCACTGTGGACTAGTGGAGACATAAATAATTTTCTTTGTTGCTAACGTTGATAGTTTCTGCTGTTTGTTTTTTAAATTGTATTTTGCCTGCTCCTCATAAACTGGCAAAACCAATGAGGTACCTTACAGTTCAGGAGATTGTAGCTCCATTTGTTACCAAAAAAAGAGTAAAAATTTAAAAAAGTAAATTCAATTTGCAATAATTGTTTGAACACACTGTACTTTTAATATACTAAATGTGATAGTTTTATGCCAAATCAACTTGTACATAATTACATTTTATGTTGCTAAAGAAACAAAGTGACTTTCAATCTGTAAAAAGTGCTAATATTGCATTTTTTTTCAATTTCCCCCCAAAAAACATTTTTTTTCTTCATGGCTTCAAAATTTCTGGAAATTTTACATCTTTAGGCCAGGAGAAGGCAAAGGCAGGTTGGGAGCATAGTAAAGATAGTATTTAGCAAACAAGAACAATTTTTCTTCTTCAGGCAGAGCAGTGGTTTGCAATCCTAGCACCCTGCCAGGGCCTCCTTCACTCCCCATTGAGTTTCTCTGAGCAGTGCTGAGTGGCTGGGTTTAGCCACCATTTTAAATTCCCACAATCCCCTGAGCAATGCTACATCAGGACGCTGTAGGAAATCGAAATACATACACAGAGCTACCTGGCACCACTCAGAGTGCTTCTGTCATCACCAAATAAGCCTAACAGGACCCGTCAATGAAAGAGGAAGCACACCAGAGTGCACTTTGCCCAGGGAACCCTCAAACATGGAGCTGGCCCAGGGCCAGAAGTAGGTGGTGATGCACATTAGGAATATCTAGTTGATATTCCATATTTCTGATATTTATTGTTTATTTATTTATTGCATTTTTATACTGCCCAATAGCTGAAGCTCTCTGGGCGGTTCACAAAAATTAAAACCATTCAAAGTATATAACAAACAGTATAAAAACATAATATAGAATACAATATAAAAGCACAACCAGGATAAAATCAGCAGCAGTGCAGAAATACAAATTTAAAACAGCAGTTAAAATTAAATTTATAGACTGTTAAAATGTTCACCTGGCATTTGAAAGAGTATACCGGTAGTGTAGGTGCCAGGCGAACTTCCTTAGGGAGCTCATTCCACAGCCGGGGCGCCGCAGCAGAGAAAGCCCTCCTCCTGGTAGCCACCTGCCTCACTTCCTTTGGCAGGGGGTCACAGAGAAAGGACACCTGAGGATGACCTTAGGGCAGGTACATATGGGAGGAGGCGTTCCTTCAGATAGCCTGGCCCCAAGGAGGATATCCCTCATTGGAAAACCACTGCCCATATTTTGTCTTTGGGATCCTCAGGAAATGTTATGATCATATATGTGCTCTTAGAAGTGTTCAGACTTGAGGTCCCTCATTCAGGTTCCTAACTAAATGGGGTGGTTGCTTCTTGCAATCTAGCCCACCTGCAAACTGTTGTATCTTCATGGAAATAAAGTGCCTATGTATTATCTCCATTCTGCCACTACTCCCATATATATATATATATATATATATATATATATATATATATGTGTATGTGTGTGTGTGTGTGTGTGTGTGTGTGTGTGTGTGTGTGTGTGTGTGAATTGTAGTTGTTCTAGAATAGGTACAAGCACATCCATTGTGAGATTCAATTGCTAGAATCATTGCTAAGCTTGGTGTTTTCTTAAAGACGCTTATTATGGTCTGTTAACCCAAGGCTGCCATTAAGTCATTTTGACATCTGTGTTCTTCCTTCTGTTTCCTATATGGAAAGAAGATATGGAGCATTGAGATGTGCACTCCAGGTACTCAACACCACCCCAGGAGAGAGAAACCGTGGGGTTTCAGAGGGAAGTGGCACCAACCCAGTGCCGTGAAAACAGCCCCTAGAAGTACAATGAAAGTAGTATTTTTTATGCCCTTCTTTGGATTTCAGTTCGAACTCATTTGACAGAATCTATAACCAAACTGTTAATCTTTCCTGCTGGTGTGTCTCCTGCACTGAACTGCAGAATGCCAAACAGCTGTTTCAGCTACTGATTTAAACCTAACTCTGAACTGCAAGTGCAACAATGCAGTCTTGATTAAAAATACTAGTGAAATGTCCATCCCCACCTCCTCTAAGTAACTGTTTGGATTTTAGGGGTTATTTATCTCATGGATGTAAACTTTTATATAATAACTTATTTCATGTGTTACCAGTATTATGAAATATGTTGTTTAACCCAAAGAAGCCTGTCCAGTAAAAACAACAACAACAACACCCACACACCCAGAGAGCTCCAGCTGTTGGGCGGTATAGAAATGTAATAAATTAATAAATAAATTTATTTTGGACTCTGGATTTAATGGTCTTATGGAGGGAGGCACTCTTTAGATTATAATGTGTATTATTTCACTGACTTCAAATGTATTGAGCCAGCCCTGTTGCGTTGGGTGTGTGTGTGGGGGGGGTTATTCTGTCAAGTGGGGCTTTGGATATCTGCTCCAAGGTCTTGCCCTGATGTCAATCACTGACTGGTTCCAGGACCTAGCATCCTTGCGCAGCTGCCAGGGTGCACTGCTGGTGGCTGGGCCTAGCCACCATTTAAGTGTCCCACAGTCTACTCTACAATAGCCTGCATCAGGACTGGTTATTGCAGGGCAAATGGACCAAATGTAGATCAGGTGAAACAGAACTTGTAGCAATGGATAATTGTGGGGACACGACAGTGGAAAGTCAGGCAGTGTCAGGAGTTCCCGTGTTGCTGGGCGGTGGCATTCAGATGCACATGTGAACATGTATGTCTATATCTCTAATAGGATTAAGGCAACCTTTACCGTACATGGAAGTGAGGCAGGTGGCTACCAGGAGGAGGGCCTTCTCTGCTGTGGCACCCTGGCTGTGGAATGAGCTCTCTAAGGAGGTTCGCCTGGCATCTACACTATGCTCTTTCAGACGCCTGGTAAAGTCCTTTTTATTCTCTTAGTATTTTAACAGTTTATAAATTTAATTTTAACTTTGCTGTTTTAAATTTGTATTTTAAAATTGTATTTCTGCACTGCTGCTGATTTTATCCTGGTTGTGTTTTTATATTGTATTTTATATCATGTTTTTATACTGTTTGTTTTATATTTTGAATGGTTTTAATTTGTGTGAACTGCAGCTCGTGATGAAATTCCCTCTTTATCACAACAGTTAAAGCTGCAGGAACCCTCCCTTCTTTTGTATCTAATCACTCTAGTATAGCTCCCGCAGCTTTAATTGTTGTGATGAAGAGGGAATTTCACCAGGTGCTACATCCACACAAATGACACCTGCTGAAATTCCCCTTTCAATAAAACTGTTAAAGATACATGAGGCCTGCCCTCCTTTCCATACGGTCACCCTAGAACTGTGAGACTAAAGAAGTCAGATTTCTCCAGAAAGTAATAGAAGGTTGATAAATTATTTCAGGCTGCAATCCTATTCACATGTACATGGGAGCAAATCCCACTGAACATCTTGGGGCTTACCTCTCACTGAGTATGCACAGATAGTGCTGTGACCTTTTATTTCTTTTTAAATCTCATGCATTGCTAGGCAAAATAATATTCCTAGTAAAATATATATATAATTTCCTTCCTAAATAGGAACCCTAGTCAATATTAAAGTTATATTTAAACATACTTATGGAAAGATGGTAAACTGTCAGAACAGAGGAAATTCAAATGTAGTCTTGGAAATGTAACTTTAAGAGTGATATAATTCATGCCATTATATCTGTTTGACACAATTTGTATGAGTTAAGGATAGACTGTCAACATAAACCTTAAATGGATTGGCCTTTGTTGCTTTAAATCAAGCCTCTTCACATTATTTACACATAGTTTATGTACTTAATATTCAGAATGACAGAATACATAACATTTGGATGAGAAGGAATACAAATTCATCCTGTTAGAAGCCAAACCTTAAGATACATAAGCAACTTAATTTTATTTTGTACAAGGGCAGGGAATGTATTTTCCAAATACTGAGTGATTTTAATATCATGAAAAGGGTTATAATTCTGCAGCTGTTTAGCCCATGTCTTATTTATAAGACTGCAACCATATGTATACTTTATTGAGAGCAAGCAACACTGAACTCAGTAGGCTTGTTTCTAAGTAAATAAATATAGGAGTGGACTGTATGGCTCTGATCTTTACATTAAATCAGACTGCAAAGACACTAACATAAATACGGACAGCTCAATTAATGATTTCTGATCAGTGCTCAAATTATGAAGGCATGGGGTAGGGAGTCACCCTTAATAAATTCCACAAGTCCCATCTATTGATTCCCTCCAAATCTAGCCAAATCATGCCCCCTCATAGCAGCCAAGGGGGCTGCTACAAAGAGTAAAGACACACACACACACACACACACTTCTTAATTCAAGCACTGTTTTTGTTTGCAAAGAAATAAGAACATGTATCTGTGTGTCTCTTTAGGGAAGGTTACTTGTCCTCTGTGACTCCCATAGCAGCCATTTTGTGGTGGTGTCCTGGCCAGTTTCTCAAATTGCTAAAAAGTTTGCCTATCCCTATGTTATTGAAATCAAGAGGAATTGCTTTCAAGGAAATAACGACATGCTTCTAATATCTAATAACTGAAATGAATTATATTAAGTAACAAAGGAAATGAAAATAGAATAGAAAATTATTTTTAAGGAGATTGACAGCAGGATTATATGCTTGATTGCTCAAAGTTATTTTTAGATATATGTTGTCTCCATGTATAGTATTTGTGTGTTTTATGTAAATGTTTTTTTAAAAATTGTATATTGTATTTTTATGTGTTTTAATCTGTGTAAACCATCCCAAGAACTTCAGTAAAATAGTAATGCAAAAAATAGTAAATGCAAAATAGTAAAATAGTAATTTTACTATTACTATTAGTAAAATAGTAATGCAAAAAATAAGTAATGCATTATTTTTTATAATGCAAAATAGTAAAAATAACTGCAATTATGAAAAGAGCACCAAAGTTGTTTTTCTTTTTTTTAAAAAAAATACATTTATATCCCACCTTTTTTTATTTTCTTCCAAGGAAGCCAAGCTGGCCCACATGATCCTTCTTCTGTCCATTTTATTTCCACAACACCACTATGACGTAGGTTACGTTGAGAGTCAATGACTGGCCAAAGTCACCCAGTGAGTTCCATAGGGGAGTGGAGACTAAAACATGGATCTCCCGAGCCCCAGTCCAACAATCCAACCACGACATTGTTACACGGGTTCTCGCACTGGTATTATTTAAGTCAACCGTCAAAACCATCTTATATTCTGTTTCTGACCTTTGGAAGGGGAATAGAAAACAGCAGAGATGGAATGGATTGGCTAGAAAAGGAGGACAGAGGAAGAGAGTAGGGAGAACTTTCAGTGTCTAGGGAGGTCATTTTCTGGTTCATAATGACAAGCTGTCTTAAATGTCACTTGAGGCTCAGGTGACCTCAGTGGCACGGAGTGCCTTCTACAAACTCCGGTTGGTGGCCCAGCTACGCCCCTATCTAGACAGGGATAACCTGGCTTCAGTTGTCCATGCTCTGGTAACCTCCAAGTTAGATTACTTCAATGCGCTCTACATAGGGCTGCCTTTGAAGACGGTTCGGAAGCTGCAGCTCGTGCAAAATGCAGTGGCCAGATTGATTTCGGGAACCAGAAAGTTTGACCATATAACACTTGCTCTGGTCAGCTTGCACTGGCTTCCTGTATGTTTCCGAGCCCAATTCAAGGTGCTGGTTTTGACCTATAAAGCCTTACACGGCTTGGGACCACAATACCTGACGGAACGCCTCTCCCGACGTGAATATACCCGGTCACTATGTTCAACATCTAAGGTCCTACTCCGGGTGCCTACTCCGAGAGAGGCTCAGAGTGTGGCAATGAGGGATAGGGCCTTTTCGGTGGTGGCCCCCAGACTATGGAATGATCTCCCTGACGAGGCTCGCCTGGCACCAACGTTGCTATCTTTCCGGCGCCAGGTGAAGACTTTCCTCTTTGCCCAAGCATATGGCGGCACATCCTAATCACCCACATGTTTAGTTTTTAATCGGTTTTTAATACTTTATGTGTGTATGTTCTGTGTTTTAGAGTTTTAAACTTTGTATATTTGTTTTTATCTCAATTTTTATAATTTCTGTAAACTGCCCAGAGAGCCCTGGCTATGGGAGCGGTATATAAGTGTAATAAATAAATAAATAAATAAATAAATAAAATGTCCCCGTTGATGAGTACACATTGAAATAAACCGGGGTGGGTGGGGAGAGAATCCAAGATTTGAATAAAGCCAAGATTGGGCACCAGTGTGTCTACCCCATTCTAATCTCCACCAAATCCAAAAGGCAGCAACAAAGAGAAAACCTCCCATTCTTTCTAACTCACCACGTCTAACTTAGTGTGGAACATTTAAAGGAAGAATCTTTCTAATGCAAATTCCAAAGCAAATGCAGGTCATTGCCCCCATACTGCAGTCTGAAAGAGGCTGTGGCTGGGAGAAAGCAACTTATAACAGTCCTGCAATGTAGTGCTGAGTTCTGTATTGCTGAATTCTGCAGCTCAGACAGTGAGCCTGTTCAGATGAAATGTTAAGCCATGGTGGCTAAGCTTTTTGAGCTAAACATTATGACTTAGCGTGTTGTGTGAGCCCTGGTGGCTCACATAATCATGTGGTTAAACACGCTCACTAACCATTTTCTGCAAAAGAGTTAGCAGCCTAACCATGGCTTAGTGTGTTGTCTGAACAGGCCCGCTGTGATTTACAACAAATGTGCAGGGCTTTCCAGAGTTATTTGACTCCTACTGCAGGTTTATTATTTATTTATTTTTAGTATTTGTCTCACAGACTACAATCTTCCCAAACAGAAACATTCTAGGCAGAAACATTCTGGCCATGCATACCTTTCCTTTAAGGCTACCGAGTTGGTTTACAACAGATAATTTTTTAAAAACAACAGCACCAACACCATGGCATCATATAAACAGTAAAACAAGCCATCATTAAAAATAACGACACTAAAAATCATTTAAAAGGCCAACATAAAAATATGTGGACATCTTTTTGAAAAGCAGAGTGAAATTCATTCCACAATTTGGGAGTGATTTGGGAATGCCGGTCAAGTGGGTCTCTGCAAATCTGGCAGTATCCTCAGCAGGACCTGCAGGTCTTAATAACTGGACGATTGGTTTCATAACAAGACAGGTAGTCCCTTATTTAGCCAGGAATGAAGTCATTTAGAGCTTTCACGGTTAAAACTGACACCTTGTACTGAGCCCAGAAAGCAATTAGCAACCAGGGCAGATCTTTCAAGATCGGAATAACCTGACCCTAGCTCTATACACCGATTAGCAGGCTAGCTGCTGCATTTTGCACCAACTGAAGTTTCTGGCCACTTTTCAACGGATAGCCCCATGTAGTCTAAGTGTGATGTAACCAAGGCATTAATAACTGTTGCCAAGTCAGACTGAGTCAGGAAAGGTTGCAGCTGGTAACTGGGCAAACAGAATTCCTTGCCACTGCCACCATCTAGCGAAACACTGGGTCAAGGAGTGCTCTTAAATACAAAGCTGATCTGTCAGGGAGAGTCCAGAAGAAATTAAACCCCAGTCCCCAAACCAGGCTTTCTACTGACCAACAGCAACTCCACCTTGTCTGGATTTAATCTTAGGTTGTTCACCCTCATTCAGCCCATTATGGAACTCAAGGGTATTAAGTGCTTCTTTGGTGTTAGATGACAAGGAGCAATAGGTTGGCCTGCAGCTGAGGGAATAGCTTCCAATGCCCCACATTGCAAGTTGTGTTGAAAGAGCAGTATACAACAAACCTGCTGTGTAGTTCACTGTTTCACCCCTATTTCAGGTTGATCAGCTGTGTTGAGAGAAAGAGCTTCCAACAACCCTGCAGAAAAGGTCACAGGTAATATTCCTGGCCAGAGGTGGAGTTCCTTACCCCTGAGACCTCCTCCCAGGCCAAACTAAGTACTCAGTTATGTGCAGAATTCTCCTGCTGCATTGACTTTCATACACAGACTGGTTGCGCTTTTAAATGTAAACAAATATATATATTTAAAAATACAAATATATTTTGCTCATGAAATAAGGTCCAAATTAGAGCAAGGATCTTCGCTTCTTACACCTGTGCAGCGCTCATGAAATTCTGTTAATGAGGCAGGGGGCTTACCCATTAAAAAAACACAACCCACAAAAAAAAAAAAACCTATTTGGCTGTTTTGCCCCCACTTAAAAAAAACACCCTGGCCCATTAATCAGCAAACTAACAAAAGGAACGGATGTCCAATATGTTTTATACCACTTCAAGTGTTGCTTTGGTGGCAGAGATACAAGTTAATGGGAGGAAAGGAAGGCATATGTTCACCCTAAAGAGATGCTAGGTCTTCCCTTTGCCCAGAAAGATGTATCTGTTTGGGAAGATTGTAATAATGCGAGGCCAAACTTCTTTCCCCAGAATCTACTTTGCTCCTTCTTTGCCTAGTCACCTCTGATACTCTCTGATCAGAAAGATCTTCCCCCAATCCCTGATGTGTGGGGAGTCTCTGTAGTTATTAAATGGTGAAGGAAACGTACATTGCTCCTGATCAAAGATGGTTTCATCTATTCTTCATAACGTTCCAGGGTTATATTCTCACATTGAAAACAGATGCCAGGGCTAAGCCTTGGCACAAATTAAGCCCTGATTGATACCCATAAGATGATTTTACTGCTCTCAGACTGTAACATCATTTGTGCAACAGCTGTAAAATGATGCTGTAACGAAAATGCCAACGTTCCACTTGTCAACGGAATGCGTTTTGCTTGGACAGCCAAGGAAGCCAAGGGAAGGGAAGTTACAAAATGTCCCCACACATTGCCACTTCTGAAAAGGACTTTTTAATTTTATATAATCTATTACTAGTGTTAGGTTTTAAATAACTTCCTGGTAAGAGCAAAATACCCCCCCCCTTTTGTTTTTTTTAACTTCAGTGCTGAAAGACAGAAATGCTCTTGTCTTTTCTGCTCTCTGTTAAGTTAGGAAACAAGCAAACCTGGAGCTTGAATGTTGAGGAATACAAATCTATCCATTAGCAGGATACTCATGATCTTTTGTCACTTCTCGTCAAATGTTCCTCAAACCCAGAATGGGATATTCTGTACTGAGCTGCATCAAGCCTTTGCTCTCCATGGACAAGAATCAGAGAGGTATAAATCAGATCAGATCAGTTAAATAGTTGCAAACATCAGCAACTCCCTGTGAAACTGCTGGCAATTGTCAATAGTCAGTACATTTGAAAGCCAAGCTGCTAATGTAGGTGGTTCATCAGCAGAGACCCAGAGTTCATTGTGTGCAAATGGGACCTTTGATGGAATGGTGGTATCTGGATTTAGTTGAGGGTTTAGGATGGGACTTTCCTATCTGTTCCTAATAGTACTGCCTTGTTTTCCATCCATTGCACACCCAAGCATTCATGTTTATTTTGAATTGTAGTTTAAAAAAAAAAAAGATTTCAGCAGAACATTCCCCAAAACAATTAACAAGTCAGCCAAAAGCCATGCAGACGCCTTGTGACTGGAGATCCTCTCCAGATGGAAAACTTCAGACATTTCGCACCTGATATCCAGTGATTTTGGCACGCTTGAATAGAATATACTTTTCAGTAAACTAATTGCTACCAAGTTAGCAGGCGGTAGGGAGTTCCATTTTACCCGATGAAAGGCCATTGTAGGGAGTTCTTTCTGGAGTTACAAATATGTATTTAAAAGATTGGATTACCTTGCCCCCCACCTCACATCTTGCAGAATGCCATCATTTTGTTTTTTGACTTGCCAATGTTGGGATGTGGTTCATGGGAATATTTTCTGGGCCCCATGCCAAGTTTAGCTTTCCTTTCCTCTTTTAATTACATTTTATTGATGAGGGTAGGTAGAATCCAAAATATTTTGACCACAAAATATGTATGTTTAAAATATTGTTATATATATACAATTTATGAGCATTAATCATATCAATTCATATTGGAACTAAGGCCACTTCTCCAACCTCTGCCTTTTCTAATATCACTATACGATGGTAAAAATTGGACAGAATCAAATATAGGCCTATATATAGGTGAAGCAAATATTACTCTATAAGTTGTCTAGAATGTTTTTTTGGTATGGCCAAGTTTTCTATTCAGAAATTACATCTATTTCTTCTGAATTGAATGGATGCTTAGTTTTCATACTGTGGAAAAGTCCATTATGTAATTAATTTGAGGGGAATTGTAATTTAGGAGCTAGGGATAATAAAGTTGTATGTGTTTGGAAGAAAATGCCCTTCCACTGTTTTCATCCATCTATCTAATGGGAAAAGAAAGAATCAGTATAAATCAGGGTTTCAAAACGTGCAGCCCAGGGACTCCCAGAAAAAAAGAGGGAAAATGGTCCAGGAATGGATCTATGGTCCCTGCAAAAGAAGCCTCATTCCTAGAGCATCCTAGGAAGCAGTGCTTGGAGGCTCATGCCTCCTTCCAAAGATGCTCTAGGAATTGGGCTTTTGTGGCAGGAATCATAGAGCATTTTTTTCTTGTTTTCCTTCTTCCCATGAAAAACAGGAGTGTGGATTAGAGGAGGAGGAAGGGTTAGGAGCCAGAATTCCTGGGCCTAATCTACACCAAGCAGGATATAGCACTATCACAGCAGAATGAAAGCTGTATATGGTTTGTGTCAATGGGCCCCAACAGTTGTCAGTGCACTTCAATACCACTATAAAGCAGTAGTGTGGCTCCTGCCTTTTATATACCACTTTCGTAGTCCAATATCCTGCTTGGTGTAGATTAGGCCATTGATGGGTGGGTGAAAACCGAGGTTTCTGGGAGGAGTGTTGTTTTATCTGAATAAATCAAGTTCCAGGTATGCCTCTGAAACACTCTTGGGCAAAAGTTGGACTTGACTGAGTGGTGGTAGTGTAGTGTGTGAGTGAGTGAGCAAGTGAGAATTGTATATTGTGAGTTGTATCTGTATTTGTATGCATGTCTGCATGTTCAGGCTCTGCACACCAGCAGACACCCAATGCAGCCCTCGAGGTCAAAAAGATTGTGTATCCCTGGTGTAAACGCTCAGAGTTGCCCACATTTTCTAGGGTTCAACTTGTGCATTGAAAAGAAGTTCTGAGACTGAGCTGTCTCTTACATTTGATTTGGTTTAAACCCCAAGCCTTGCTTAAATGCTAACAGAAAACTTAGCATAAAATCTTGGATATCCCCAGGAAGGTTACACTTGCCAAAAACTGCAACCTTAAAACTACCATGGCTCAGGAGCTGTACTCAGATACTTCAGTATTAGAAAATGAGTGTTAAAGAGGAAGAAACTTTAGGTCTATGACTTGCCTCTACCCACAGAGGAGACTTCGAACGGGAAGATAAATAATGTGTGGACAATGGAATACAGTGGTGGGTGGGTGGATGGGTGGGGGTGGGTGGGTGGGTAGGGCTGACCCAAGCCATTGTGCTACATAAAGCAAAGGACAAGATGGTGTTTTCTCTGTTCCATATACAAAAGCCAACTGGACTTTCAGTTGAATCATGGTGTCAGTACAGTGTCTACCATTGCACCTGAAGACAGAGGCCGGCTTAGCAGGCACAGGACTGGCCATGTGGCACACACAGTACTGCCCATTCTTCATTCCTCAATGACACCTGCCTCACTCCACCTAATGATAGGGCCACCCCTGTATGTCTCAGTGTGTGTAGAAGCATGTGCCTGACCAGAAAAAACAGCTATTTGCAAATGTATGTGGGTCCCCGCTTGGATCATAATAAAGTTATTTTTCGACTTACATTTCTTACTTTTGTGCTGAAGGTCTTCACATTGGGGGAACAAATAATTTACACTAAACATCTTCACTTGTAAAATGCCTACTTGTGACACAAGAAAGAAAACAAACGTCTCAGTTTCTGTGACATTGGGAAAACCATTAAGATATGATTGTGTCTACAGAGCTCTGAAGGCCACACATTTCTCTCACCAACTGGAAGGCAGATTGAGTTCCATCTAGCAAAAGTATAATTTGCAGAACACGTTGCATAACAACTGTGGAGAATGCACAATTAAATGCTTTCCCTTCCCAAGTGGGTAAACAGCAACACCCTAGACTGGCATGCTGGGACACAGACTCCAGTCACATGCCCCAGCTGCAGTTTCAAACCTTGTGCCAACAATTGATGGAAAAAGCCCTCCACAACAGCAGGAAGCATAGAATCATAGAACAGTAGAGTTGGAAGGAGCCTACAAGGCCATCAAGTCCAACCCCCTGCTCATTGCAGGAATCTACCTTAAAGCATACCTGACAGATGGCTGTCCAGTTGCCTCTTGAATGCCTCCAGTGTGGGAGAGGCCACAACCTCCCTAGGTAATTGGTTCCATTGTCACACTGCTCTAACAGTCAGGATTTTTTTCCTGATGTCCAGCCGGAATCTGTCTTCCTGCAACTTGAGCCCGTTATTCTGTGTCCTGCACTCTGAGAGATTCGAGAAGAGATCCTGGCCCTCCTCTGTGTGACAACCTTTCAAGTATTTGAAGAGTGCTATCATGTCTCCCCTCAATCTTCTCTTCTCCACACTAAACATGCCCAGTTCTTTCAGTCTCTCTTCATAGGGCTTTGTTTCCAGACCCCTGATCATCCTTTTGAATAGCACTGGCCTGGCTATTCAATTTCCCGTTTCATTTTATCCCACAAACAATAGTCAGACATTGCCTTGGCGTCCAATATTTCTTTTCAGGCAAGTGCTATTTTAGGGTGACCATACGAAAAGGAGGACAGGGCTCCTGTATGCTCCTGCATAGAAAAGGGAATTTCAGCAGGTATCATTTGTATATATGGAGAACTTGGTGAAATTCCCTCTTCATCACAACAGTTAAAGTACAGGAGCTATACTAGAGTGACCAGATTTAAAAGAGGGCAGGGCACCTATAGCTTTAACTGTTGTGATGAAGAGGAAATTTCACCAGGTTCTCCATATATACAAATGACACCTACTGAAATTCCCTTTTCAATACAACGGTTAAAGATACAGGAGCCCTGTCCTCCTTTTCATATGGTCACCCTAGCTATTTTCTACATAAGTCTTCATGTTTACTATGTAAAGTTATCATACATGCGCCTTTCGCTGGTTCACAAATTATAATGGCCGCTCATTTCCTCCATGTAATCCATCCCCAGGTATGGGATTGCCCGAGGTCATGTTTTTCTGAACAGGGCTACAGCTGAAAACTGACAGCAGCCATTTTGATAATGGCAGTACACTGTGATCGAAGTAATGTCTGCCTACAACTATAGGCTGTACCCTTGTACATACAGGCATTTCCCTATGTGATTCCGTTAAGGGGGTAGAATAATTTCCTCACTTTTACTGTAAAAATGAAAATGTATTTAATAATACCCATTTGAAAACAGGAGCAATTCATAACACACAGCTTGCTTGAAAGTCAAAGAGTAAACCACAGCAACTAGGAGACCAGAGGAGCTGCTCATCTAATCCTGCTATGGTGTGGAGTGACTGCAAGGGTGCTCTGCTATGTTTATTTGAAGGGAGGGGGGAAAGGTCTGTATAGGAGTGATTCTCCTGGGGAGAGTCGGTTTGGCTAATTGGATGCCCGGCTGCTTATAAAACCCTACCCAAGTGTTGCTGTTTTGTTTTAGTTTTTGGAACACTCCCGGGTTCTATGTAGATGCCCCTCTGCTAAACTTAAGTAAGATGGTTTTGATACCTCTGAATCCAGCACATTTTTATATCGACAGTTGTAAGACATCTGGCTGCTGTTTCTGCACTTGGCATTTTTGAGGAACAGGCTGCTGATCATATTATTTATTAATATCTGCTTGCACTGGAAAGTTTTATTGTATCTGACTCTGGCTTATATGTTTTAACAAGTGAAACACGATATCCATCGACACCATGTTTTAATTATTGATCCTGTCCGTTTTTAATTAATTTAAAATGTTTAAATGTTAGTAAAATTGAAGCTGTTTGTTTGGATTATGTTTTGAAATGAAATGCTATTAGACCGTTTATTGTTATAATTCTTCGATATGTATACCTGTTCTTGTATTGATGTTGTGAGACGTTTTGCGCACATTTATGTAAAACAACAACAACAATTTTATATTAAAAAAAACCCTTTTATCTAATACCTTGGTACAGCAAACAGACAAAAGATACTGACGTATCTTTTGTTCCTTCACAGAATTATGTAGCCAAAGTAAGTGTGGTGCAGTCATTCCAATGTGGAAATTGCACATTCAAATCCCAGTAATTCATGAAGCTGTTTTAGGCTGCCCAGGGCTAGTTGCCTAGACCAAATAGAATCATAGAATCATAGAATAGCAGAGTTGGAAGGGGCCTACAAGGCCATCTAGTCCAACCCCCTGCTCAATGCAGGAATCCACCCTAAAGCATCCCTGACAGATGGTTGTCCAGCTGCCTCTTGAATGCCTCCAGTGTGGGAGAGCCCACAACCTCCCTAGGTAACTGATTCCATCGTCGCACTGCTCTAACAGTCAGGAAGTTTTTCCTGATGTCCAGCTGGAATCTGGCTTCCTTTAACTTGAGCCCATTATTCCTTGTCCTGCACTCTGGGAGGATTGAGAAGAGATCCTGGCCCTCCTCTGCGTGACAACCTTTTAAGTATTTGAAGAGTGCTATCATGTCTCCCCTCAATCTTCTCTTCTCCAGGCTAAACATGCCCAGTTCTTTCAGTCTCTCTTCATAGGGCTTTGTTTCTAGACCTCTGATCATCCTGGTTGCCCTCTTCTGAATACGCTTCAGCTTGTCTGCATCCTTCTTGAATTGTGGAGCCCAGAACTTCACACAATACTCTAGATGAGGCCTAACCAGGGCCGAATAGAGAGGAACCAGTACCTCACGTGATTTGGAAGCTATACTTCTATTAACGCAGCCCAAAATAGCATTTGCCTTTCTTGCAGCCATATCGCACTGTTGGCTCATATTCAGCTTGCGATCTACAACAATTCCAAGATCTTTCTCCTTTGTAGTATTGCTGAGCCAAGTGTCCCCCATCTTGTAAATGTGCATTTGGTTTCTATTCCCTAAATTTAGAACTTGGCATTTATCCCTATTAAATTTCATTCTGTTGTTTTCAGCCCAGCACTCCAGCCTATCAAGATCACTTTGAAGTTTGTTTCTGTCTTCCAGGGTATTAGCTATCCCACCCAATTTTGTGTCATCTGCAAATTTGATCAGCGTTCCCTGCACCTCCTCGTCCAAATCATTAATAAAAATGTTGAAGAGCACTGGGCCCAGGACTGAGCCCTGCGGCACCCCACTCGTTGCCTCTCCCCAGTTTGAGAAGGTTCCATTGATAAGTACTCTTTGAGTCCGATTCTGTAGCCAACTGTGAATCCACCTAATAGTAGTTCCATCTAGCCCACTTTTAGCTAGTTTGTTAAACTTTTGAATACATCTTATTTGCATTTGTGCGTGATTTCACAACTTTGATGCTCAACTTGCCTGTGTTACGATTCCCCCCCCCGCCCCAAATATGCATTGATTTATACCTTATGAACTATTTGTACTATTTGTTTCTACTGTCAAGGGGGTAATTAAGTAGTAGTGAAAAATCAAGTTTATTTACTAACATGTGGAATAAACAGCACAAAACTATACATGTCTATGTTAAATTGTGTTTACTTGCAGGAAAAAAGGTATTACAACCATAATAACATGAATTTCAGTGGGACTTACTTCCATATAGTGTTCATTCTCAATGGCTCTGTTTGTGCACATGAAATCCCATGCAGTCTGTGACTTCCCATTCTCTTCTTTGAGGGAAGTGCCCAGGGTATGCACTGGAAAATGCCTTTTCATTTACAGAACATTTCTCACTCCTAGAAACAAATAGGAAGCAATACACATATTTCTTGTATTTGTTTAAAGAATACACTTGTGGACTGCTCTTCACCATTTGTTACAAAATAAGCACAGTGCACATAGTTTATATAATTACTTTCCTCAACTCTCTTCACATTCCGGGAAGCAGAAATGAAAACATTGAAGCATACCTAAAAAAAAGAGTAACTGCAGCATTGAAAGGTCTTGTTTATCAAAGCTAATCCCCTACATTTGGTTGGAAATGAAATGAAATTCTATACCAATATCCTTCTCGTAATCACTTTGCAAATCACTTACAGGGGTGGGTATTGTCTCCCGACAGAACAATGATATTTAGTTCTGTACATAAGGAGCCAAGCAGCAAGACCTCTTTAGCTTTTCTCAAACTGATCTGGCACATGCAAATTATATTTACCCTCCACTAATATATAGTTCTTCTTCGTGGTCTCTGTGCATTCACAGGATGGGCTCTGCGCCTGCACAGAGCAGTGATCGGGAAACTTCTATAGCCGAGGAGCTTTTGGGCGGGAACCCCTCTCCTGCGGTGATATGCGCATGCTCAGAAGGGTTCCTGCCCGTTCCCCCCAGTTCTCTTCGACCGCCACCGCAGCAACATTGTTGAGAAGCTTCTCCTCCAATTAGGCGTTTTTTCCTTCTTCTTTCTCCTTTAAAAAAAAAAAAGAGTTTAAATTAGTTTTCTTAGATAGTCTTAGCATAAGTTAGTTATTAGCTTTAGGATATAAATATTCTACTTGGATCGCCGCCGCGTCCGAATATACGGGTGACCCGTATGGCCCTAAGGGCGCCATTTCGAAAGTGCTCAACTTGTGGAAGCAAACTCCCACCATCGGACGGACATACTCTGTGCCTTTTGTGCCTGGGAGAAGGACACCTCGTCGAAAGGTGTAAGTTCTGCCAGGCCTTCTCCAGGCAGACACGCAGGCACCGGTCAGATCGGCTTAAAGCCATCATGTGGACCAGAACCTTGCAGGCTGTCGATGCCCCTACAGAGGAACAGCCACGAGAAAATCCGTCCCCGCCCGCTACACACGTAGAAGTGGGTCCAAGTAGTAATTCGGATTCCCCTACAAGGGCATGCACTTTGTCCATGGCAAAAAAACTGTCAAAAAGGGCAAAATCCTCTAAGACTGCTTCCCTGGAACAGAAGAAAAAAAGGAAACAAAAGTCGGTAGCCAAGACCCCGTTGTCAAACATGGCACTGACAACGTCGACTCAGGATCTGATATTGATATTAAATTGATTATTTATTGATATTGATATTAGATAAAGCAAAAGATTGGATACAATCCTGTGTCTCGACACCGTCGCGATCTCCTCAAAAACCTATTGATTCCGAAATCTTCGACCTTGAGACCGCTCAGTCACCGCAGAGCAATCACAGTGTCAATGCCAACCCTTTGGCATTAACACAGAGGTCTCCGATGCCGACGCAAACGCTCGGTCGATAGTCTCCATACAGACATCCGTTCGGAGTTCCTTCTCCCCCACCTCTACTTCGCTCACCAATACCGGAGCAGCCTAGAAGTGAGCGGGAGTCCCATCCGAGGGCATCTATCTCTGAGGGAGAGATTAGAGATGCCTCTCCAGATCAAGCCCCTTTACGGGGGCCCCAACAACAGGTCTTTCGGAGCTCCCTACCAGTCCAACACAGGGAGCACCTTCCAGACCTTCCCCCCTCTTATATATCCTTACCTCGACGACTGGCTCCTAGTTGCCAAAACAAGGTCACACCTGCAAACCTCCATGAACATCACCTGCACGCTCCCCAAAGACCTCGGACTGTGCATAGATCGCAAAAAATCCAATCTTCACCCAAAACAAACTATCCATTTCATCGGAGGCATACTGAACTCCACCTCAGGCAGAGCTTTCCTGCCCCACACTCGCGCCTCCAACATAAACCACCTCGCATTCCACATGACTACATCAACCCAAATGATGGCATTCAACATCCAACGCTTCCTCGGGCTCATGGCATCAATGATGGCGGTTGTCCAGCAAGACAGATTCCGCATGAGACGCCTCCAATTCTGGTTCATCCACACATTCGACATCGACGCCGACCCAAGGCACACAATACTCACCCTTCCGCCTCAAGTCAAGAAGTCCCTCACATGGTGGACAAAACCCGCATCTCTGTCCCATGGGATGCCCTTCCAGCCCCAACACTGTCAGGGTTTAATAGCCACGGATGCATCCCTCTCGGGCTACGGCGCCCACTACCAAGGGCTCACCGCCCATGGCCATTGGTCACACACCGAGCGCCAGAATCACATCAATTGGCTAGAACTGATGGCAATCTTCAAAGCCCTAAGAGCTTTCGAACCAAACCTAAGACAGGGTCTTGTCCAGATTGCAACCGATAATACCACTGCAATGGCGTACCTCAACAAGCAGGGAGGAACGCGGTCATGATGCCTTCTAGACCTTGCACTGCAAGTCCTACACTGGTGCACCTATAGAAACCTCCAGATCACTGCAGTTCACATTGCGGGCATTTGAAACACCATAGCGGACTCTCTCAGCAGATACAAGCAAGAGTCTCAAGAGTGGCAACTACACAGACCAGCCCTCCATCGTCTGTTCAGCATCTGCGGTCGACCAAATATCGACCTCTTCGCCACCTCAGCCAATGCAGCCCTGCCACGATATTGCAGCAGAGCAGGCCTTGGGGTGAACTCGATGGGTGACGCGTTCACCCTCCACTGGAACACAGAATACTACTACATATTTCCACCTTTTCCTCTAATAGCACGGGTCGTTTCCAAGATCGCGAACGAACAACATGCATTCTAATAACTCCATGGTGGCCCCACCAAATATGGTTTGCTCACCTCCTACGTCTCTCCAAGGGCAACTACCGTTACCTCCCGTATACCCCCAACCTCCTCACACAGTCACAGGGACAACTCAGACACCCCGATGTCAGGATCCTCAAGCTAACAGCTTGGCAGATCTAGACTCTGAGACTCTTCCCACGATATTACATCGCATTCTACAAGCATCCAGGAAGCAATCCACTCAAGCCTCATACCACAGAAAATGGACTGCCTTTGTAGCATACACTACTTCTAATAATTTTCTACCTAGGACATCTTCATTACTGCAAATTCTAAGTTTTTTATCCTCCCTTTTCAACAAAGGACTCCGTTATTCTTCACTTCGTGTTATCTAGCGGCAATCTCCGCTTTTCACCCTCCCATTGAGGGATTTACAGTTCTCTCACACGCCCTTTCAAAAAGTTTTCTAAAAGGAACCCACAATCTTGCGCCACCGATTAGACCCATAGTCCCAACATGGAGTCTATCGGTAGTATTAAAATCCCTTACATCGCCACCCTTCGAACCTATGGCAACATCAGACCACAGATTACTCTCATGGAAAACAGCCTTCCTGATAGCTATAACCTCAGCAAGGCGATCCAGTGAACTTTGCGCCCTCAGGGTAGACACCCCCCCCCCGTACTTGTCCTTCCACCGAGACAAAGTCATCCTCAGACCAGACTTAGCATTCTTACCAAAGGTCATCTCCGACTTCCACCTTAACCAAACAATCACCCTTCCAGCCTACTTTACAAACCCAACTTCACCACTGGAATCAACAATGCACACACTCGATGGCAAGAGAGCCCTTGCCTTTTACAAGCAAAGGACAGTAAGTTTTCGCACCTCACAACGCCTATTCATTTGCTACGCAGGCAAAAACAAGGGCAAACCTGTTTCACCACAACGTCTATCAAAGTGGATCTTTAATACTGTTAAACTGTCATACGAACTGCAGGGGCTACCACTCAACACACCCGTACGGGCACACTCAAGCAGAGCAGTAGCCACCTCTACAGCTTTCGATAAGGACATCCCACTCATGGACCTCTGCAAAGCTGCCACTTGGTCTCATCCGTCTCGACGTTCGAGCTCGAGCCAACTGCAATTTCGGAAGGGCTGTCCTATCATCAATACTGGCAAGCTGGTAAGCCAGCTTGCTATTCACCCATCCTGTGAATGCACAGAGACCACAAAGAAGAAAAACAGGTTGCTTACCTGTAACTGATGTTCAAGTGGTCATCTGTGCATTCACACAACCCACCCACAGTCCCCACTACGGTGTTCAACTTTTTTCCTATGTTGATACAGTACTTGCATAATTATATATATATGGGTGTGTAACGGTACTGATGCTCTACTCCCAATAGAGACTCCCCCAGAGATCGGTAGCTATCCTTCAATACAGTCATTGGGCAAGTCATACCAGATCCATAAATTTAACCTCTTGGTACCGAGGCCGCTCTGTCGGTCTCAATGAACTGGGGGGAATGGGCAGGAACTCTTCTGAGCATGCGCATATCGCCGCAGGGGAGGGGTTCCCACTCAAAAGCGCCTCAGCTATAGAAGTTTCCTGATCGTTGCTCCACGCAGGCGCAGAGCCCATCGTGTGAATGCACAGATGACCACTCAAAGAACATCAGTTACAGGTAAGCAACCTGTTTTTCTGAAGATCTGGTCTATAAAAGATTTACCACTAAAATTCCAACAATCACTTGTTTAAAATGTGTTCCACTGAAATCTATTAGACATATGCAAAAGTCATCGACACTGTAGCTGAAAGCCACAATGGAATGTGGTGACTGTGTGAACCGGGTCAAAGTGTAGTGGTGCTCTCAGGATATTGGGAGCTAAGCCTGCTAAGTGACAAAGCCTGCTGTGTGGCTTTTGGCCAGCCACTCTCTCTCAGGCATTACCTCAGAGTTGGGCAGGCTTATGCATTCTACACTGGTTTTTTTACTCAAACATCTACCATATAAAGAAATGCACTTAGATGTAAAGAATTCTGATCCCAATCACTTGTTTTGGGCACCAGAACTGAACACACAGCCTTTCCACTAAAAAACAGCTCCAGGTAACCCCAAAATTTCTTCATTTCCATAGAATAATTTAGGGCAGGTGTGGAGTCATTTTGTTGCTGCTACTCTTAAATATTTGTGAGTCAGAAATCTTTGCCATCTCCTGGAATCCACCAGTACATCCAGATTGATAGTCTGCCCACTCCTGACCTGCCACACAGGATTGGTGTGAGGAAGGAAAGTGGGGTAAGATTATGCATGAATACCACACTGAGCTCTTTGTGTGAATGGCAAGATACAAATGTATCAATAAATGCTGGATTAGTTACTCAAATACATTTTGTTTGTTTTTACTAGATTGTGTAAATTACTTTTAGGCCTGAAACCCTCAATCAGCTAATCGGTACACATTTAAACTGTGAAGTGTTAATCAGTACTGATCCCTTATGGTGGTGTTGCACTGTTGACACCATTCTTGTAAACAGTTTGAGCATCTCTCAGGATGGCATTTGAGTTGATTTTCAAAGAACTTGCTACGTTTTATTTGTTAAGAGAGAGAAAAAATAGGGCAATACTATTGAAACGTTCTGATTTTTTTTAAAAAAAATGGGGGATGTTCGATAGAATTAAAAGGTGTTGCCCAATTTGGTAATGCTCCTGAACCTGCCATCTCTTTTATGATGACATTACTCCCACAGGGCTGGAGGTTGGAGGTTAGTCACCACTTCTCAAAGCTATTCCGTTTGGAAGAACAAAAGTGCATTTATTTATACAGCAGAAACCAAGCCAAAACAAAGCAAAAGTACACACTCCCAGTCCAATCAGCAAAACATTAAAAAAAAGCTGAACAATAACGGTTCATTGTCAGGCCACACACAGAGTGCAGCGTTGTTTTTCTCATCTGAGAAGTTTGCTCACTGGAATAAAGATGACAAAATAAAGAGAGCTCAAAGAACAAATGTTCAGGACATCTTCAAATGTAACCGGACAACGGCTGTGATTATCACTCTGATTATCACAAGTTTTTGAAGATGGTTCTGCTGTTTCATTTCACAAACTACTTCAAATTAGTGTTGGAATAGGTCCACACACTTCAATTAAATGTGTTTGTTTATTGTTCATTTGTCTATTATATTTATATTGCTCCTTTCTTCCAAGGCACTCTAGACAATGTACATGGCTCTCTGCCTTCTCTATTTTATACTTACAATAATCCTATTAGGCTGAGAGAATGGCCTGGTTCACATGTAACAGCAACCCCAGGGAGGTGTTTTGTTTTTTAACCCTGGATTACTGCGAGTGAGCCAGTGTGCTACTGCATGGAGCTCTTTTGTTCCTGCTTGGCACCTGCCAACGAGAGCAACTAAACAAGCCAGGGATGCTCCATTTCTGGCTTGTTTGGTGTTAAGTGCAAACTGGGAACTTTGGCTTGTCTCTCCTCCAACAAGTCAAGTTGGAACACAAAAATAAGCCCTCATGCAGTATGCTGGCTTTAAAAAACAAACACTGGGTTTCTATTATGTGTGAGAACCAGGCCACAGCGGCCATCTCAAAGTCACCCAGCAAGTTTCTTGGCTGAAAAGGGATTGCATGTTTGGTTTTCCATTCCAGGCCTCTGTGCCTCTTGTTCAGTCTGATGCCCATGTGCTAATAGTTGATGGGCAAACCACCTTATGGTTCATTACCTTTAAACTGGAATTGGAAAGGGCAGCCCTTCAAATAGAGGGCTGTCCTGTGTTGAAGAGGACTCATGGCTACCCACAGTTTGCCTGACATGTGTCCTGCCTCTTAACTTTGCTACAGGGCTGCATTTTGCAATGCCAGTGTTCTTAGAAATATCCAAGCCATCATGAGATGTCAATGGCCGTGAGCCAAACAGCCAGTTAGCCGGATCAAGCTTTCCAGGACCTCCAGCGTGACTTTAAGCTGAAGCCATGCCTAAAGTGGGTCAGCAAGGAAATTTTGGAACAATGGCAGTAAGGCACACAGTCCAAATAACAATATAGTGTTCAGAGTAGTTCTGTGTCTCAGTTCTCACCCAGTGACCTGGCTCCCTCTGCCTTCGGGCAATAGTTCTTCAGTGGCCTCAAGAATCCCAACAAGAGATTTTTCTCTTCAATGAGAAAGAATGAAGAGAAAAACCTAACATGCCCATTGCTAGGAATTTTGAGGTGAGGGGGCAACTTAGAGGTGGTGAATCATTGTAGAACATAAATAGAAGCAGCCTAAGAAGTTTGAAATCATTTAATTGTATCAAATATTAATGCAATAAATTACAATGTTTTCAAAGTAAAATAAATAAATAAGGGCCTAGTGTTTTATCAGTTACTGCCATGACTTTGGATTCACTGAAAGGCAGGAATGATTCAGTTAACTGCTTAATGAATAATTGGGTGAAATACTGGCCACATGCTTTTATTTATTATTATTATTATTAATAATAATTGCATTTTTATACCGCCCAACAGCCAAAGCTCCCTGGGCGGTTCACAAAAACTTTATATTTCCAGAAATAGGGCAAGAGATCTGTTTGTTTTTAATGAAAGCTGAACATTCAGAGAGAGAACCAGGAATATTTATTTATTTATTACATTTTTATACCACCCAATAGCTGAAGCTCTCTGGGCGGTTCACAAAAATTAAAATCATGAAGAGCATAAAAACAACCAACTATCTAAAAACACAAATACAAAATACAATATAAAAATACAATATCCCTGAGAAGACAGGCCCCACAGCCCACTAACCATCACCACCCATGTGGCTATAGAGAGATGCTTTCCTTGCGACATCAGGTACAGCTGCAGTTTAAAATGAAAGGATGAAAGCAGAGAGAAATACTTACATTGGGTATGTGCATCCAGCGATCACCCAAAGCACACAGGCCCACCTCTAAAAATCCTGGCCCTGGAGATATTAAGAAAATATTGCCCATAGCGACATCCTATCTGTGTATTCAGTAAAAGCTATCAGGAATAGTTCGTAGCCATCTGTCACAGTTGTACAACCAAATCAAGCTGACTGTGGGTTCCCCGTAATTACTTGTCTTGTAAGGCAGTGCTTGAGCAGTGACACTGTCTCTTCAAAAGTATCAGCCATTTCAAGCACAGGCTGCCATTTCAAAAAGGACACCCTATTCATTCCACACAGGCAGTTTTTTCATATGAAGTTTCCGTTCAAAGTGCTCTTTAGCTTGTCATCCTATCAAACCAAGGCTACGTGTGATGGCACATGTTTACTCTGCGTGTCAATTTTTGACATGTGGATTTATATGTACATATGTTATTTTGTTCAAATAAAAGCTTCATCGGATGGCAAATGCAGTACAGGGACCTGGGGGAAAGAAACTGGACATTCATATTAACAGCAAAAACACTTACTAGAGCACAAAATTAATAGTGTTTTGCTGCTCATGTAATGTAAAGGGGAAATATTTAAACCTAGCAGTTTTAAATCTTTTAAACCAAAGGCAATGTTGGGTTATATCGTGCCTTCCATGCACACATTATAGTATATTTAATAACTCAGAGTTCATATAGTAAACACTGCTGAAAAAGAGGCCAAGCTGTGTCGAACTGAGTACTGCAAAAACTTGTATTTGAAGCTTACAGCATGTCTACACAGAAATGAGTCCGACAGAGCTAGGGTGACCATATGGAAAGGAGGACACGGCTCCTATATCTTTAACAGTTATATAAAAGGGCATTTCAGCAGATGTCATCTGTATGCATGCAGCATCTGGTGAAATTCCCTCTTCATCACAACAGTTAAAGCTGCAGGAGCCCTGCCTAGCATGATCAGATACAAAATAGGGCAGGGTTCCTGCAGCTTTAATTGTGATGAAGTGGAAATTTCACCAGATGCTGCATGCATACAAATGACACCTGCTGAAATTCCCTTTTCAATACAACTGGAGCCCTCTCCTTTTCATATAGTCACCCTAGACAGAGCTAAATGGGTCTTCTACCAAGGAGGTGTGCATAGGACTTCCGCCTAAACTTAACAAAGTAACTGGGGAAGGGGTTCAGCTGGGAATAGGTTGAATGGAGGCGATCCAGAATTGGAACAAAAAGGAAGTGTTTCAAGAATGCATCTCATCTAAGTATCCTACTTCGGTACTGGAGCCTTATCCGTCATTTGGAAATTGGGCCCTTTTTCTACAAGGACATTGCAGCTTTCAATACTTAACAGAGCCAGCAGGGGTCACAGTACAATGACAAAATTCCAGGAAGGCCACAGTGCAGGTAAACAAGGGAGAAGAGCCAGAACCTCAAGCAGTGGAGATGGCTGTTTTTTTCCTCTGTCCTTCGCAGCTGTTGCCTTTAATGAATGCCTCCCGCACAAGAGAACTGTGCACTCCTAGTCCATGTTTCTCTTATTGCCTGCGGAAACTCTGTAACGATTGTTAGTGGAGGTTACTCTAATGAGAGAGAGTTAATAATGTAACATTAGATCATTTAAATGAGTGTGTTGATTTTCTTGCCGGTGCTGTTCAACATGGAGTCTCGGGTAGCCTCCTGCTGAGGAGTGAATCTGAGGCATTTGATTATTTCATGAAACTTGCACACCAGTCATCCTACCTCCCAGACCCTCTGCAGATTTGAAGGAGAAGATAAATAACGGTATGCACCGTCCTGTTGGGGGAAATGAGAGGAGGAGTGGGAATAGCCACTGAATTAAGCCTCGATAGAGTGATAAAACTGCCACGACCATTGGTAATACAAGGGGTCCTGGAAGAGATAATTAAAAGTCTGAAGAGGAAACTGTCACGGTGATGAGTAGAAAGAAAAAAGAAGGAGCACCCAGGGACAGAGATCAAATAAAAGAAAACAATATTTTACTCTAATCCATTAAAATCAACAATTAAAAACCAATACACTCTCCCCTATAGACAAATAACTCAGCATCGTTTACTTATGCATGCAATACACATTGTGCTTATGTAGCACCTTTCCAATGGGACTGCCAAGGTATTTCACAGATACAAATGGTACTGCTCAATCAAGCCATTTTAAGCCAAGGGAGAAGCAGGTGTTACCTATATCTATATCAGATATAGATATCACAAATGTGTACAGTGTAATTGCTTGGAAAACTGTCAGTCCATTGGTCCATCTAGGTCAGCATGTCCTACAGTGCACTGACTATCAGGGTTTCAGACTGGAATCTTTCTCAGCTTTCCCTGGAAATGCCAGTGGTTGAATCTGGGACCATTTGCATGCATACAGGACTGTCTCAATGTATTTCGGTTCCCTATGTGAGGCAAAAGTTCTACACACACTACTTTTACTACTACCACTGTTAGTTCCTGAACAGCATACACATACACACACACACACACACACGGCAGCAGCAACAGACCCAGAGTGGAAGGTGGTGGTGTGCAGTTAGAATCATAGAATAGTAGTTGGAAGGCCATCGAGTCCAACCCCCTGCTACTCCCAACCCAATACAAAGCTAGCCGCCTGCTGCAGCTGCTGCTTGGCATCCCTGGAGTTGGTGTTATGGGTGACCGCCAGCCCTACATGTAACGGATGTGCTTTACCAATGGGCTACAGGCTTTCCAAAGACTAGAGCCCAGTTCCATCACTACGAACCAAAGCGGAAAAGTTAAATAATTAAGGCCCTCCAATGAACATGAAGAGTTTTCAGCATGATATCCAATGCAACTACAAGCCTGACTTTCTACACCTTACATGAAAGTAGCCTTGTTTATTGATACATAGGTAGGCTGAATCCCACAATATACAAAGCTGCTTATACAGATTAAAGTCAAGGTCATTTCTACAGCATTTGCCAACCAAAACAGCCGATAACACAATCCTACCTCCCAGAAATTTGATAAAGTGGCATTCATAGTGATGGGAAAGATTAATCAATCAATCAATCAATCAATCAATAAATACCCACCTCTCCCTTTGGATCAAGGCAGGAAACAACATTAGTACAACAATACAATATAAATAAAATACATAACATTAATTGAAAGACCATATGAAGGCATATGATGCACAACTTTTCTTAAGCTAAGCAAGTCTGGATCTGGTCAGTATCTCGATGGGAGATCACCTGGGAACCTAGGTATGCTATTTTGAGATCCATAGAGCTACAGCAGGATAGAAGTGCACTAAACAAATTAAACAGAGTTCCACAAACACAAATAGGGTAATAAACTGCAGGTATGAGGATACAACAGTTTCGCATTTCATAATAAAAGGTAAGTTAATACGTTGGACATATCTTGAATAAAAAATTAATATTTATGTCTGATATCCAAAGATGCATAGTGAGGCATCCAATTTTCCATTCTAGCAGCAGCAGTTTCTCATGCCTCTCAGAAGGATCCCGTGACCTTCAGGAATGGCTATCAGGTAGGCGCAAAGCCAGAAACACCCCCCCCCCAACACAAAAGTTCCAGTCCATAATTGAACACTATGGCCTCCCCTTAAGGGAAAATCCTAACAACCCCCTTAAAAGTTCTAACAGACCCCTTTTAGGACTCCTTACCAACATCCTCCAAGAACAGAGAGTACACGTTAAGTTTCCCAAGCCCCATACAATTTTCCACCTGTTAATTTGCCTGACTTATCCAACACCACACAAGTAGTTGCAAACACCACAGGCTGCTTGTCTGTTACTTTTCAGAATTGCTCATACTTTTATCCCCTGTGCAATCAATTAGCAATAAGATTCTTAATTATCCTGGCCCACCTGGCTATTTTGCTCCTAATAAATCAATTAATTCAATTCACATGGAGAGCTTTGCATTTAGTAGGACAGCTCAGTCATTACTGGTCATCATTGGGTGTGACTGCTGTGCATGCTATAAAAACTTGATATACAAGCTGAATTTGTATTCTCTGTTGTGGGGTCTCTCAAGTAAATGGAGAGTGTGACTAGTAATTTTAATGCAGGTTGAGATTCAGCAAAAAGGCCCAGTAGACCAAAGATGTAAACAGGCTGCCATGCCAACCTGTATCCACTTCATTTATATTTGAATAGTAAGAAAAACATTCATTTTAGACCAAAATGTCCTGCTGTCCCACTGGATTCTGGCACTGCCATTCAATTTTCTGTAAATTATGAACCAAAGAAATACTGGCTTTAAAACATGAGAAATTGTATCTTCCGACTGAAAGTTTAGATGCTGGTTCCCAATACACAGAAATGATCCCAATCATAATCGAATAATGGAAGCACAATGTGTGTTTTTTTCTCTTGTCAGCCGCACACAACTCACAGCAAGTAGCCAACTTCCACATTCTTGAAGGCCAAACTATCATTTACAGGTTAATTCAGGAGTTGGAGCTATCAACTCCTCCCCCGCTTGCAGATGGCAGAGTGTCATGATAAAATTGGCATCACCTAACAGTAAGGGCTTCACAGTCATGGAACACATGAATTCAGGTAGTATAAGGTCATCGCCTGGGATTATGAGGGTGCAATTTTTAAAGAACTATATCTTACTTAACATCTAGTACGGTCACCAGGAGCCATAAAAAGTTGCTGGGGCCCAGATTTTGTCTTTGAAGTGCCACTTAGTTGCCACCTGCCATTATGTTTCTTTAACAATCTGGGTTGAAAAATTAATGTAAATCTTATCTATTCTCATTATAGATTTAGGGGTAATTCACATAAATTAATGTACCAAGATGTAACTTGACTCTAGTTAGGGTGACTATATGGAAAGGAGGACAGGGCTCCTGTATCTTTAACAGTTGCATAGAAAAAGGAATTTCAGCAGTTGTCATTTGTATAGCTTAAGTTGCCAGATACAAAAGAGGGCAGGGCTCCTGCAGCTTTAACTGTTGTGATGAAGAGGGAATTTCATCAGGTGCTGCATGCCTACAAATGAGACCTGCTGAAATTCCCTTTTCTAAACAACTGTTAAAGATACAGGAGCCCTGTCCTCCTTTCCATATGGTCACCCTAACTAGAGTCAAGTTACATCTTGGTACATTAATTTGTGTAAATTACCCCTAAATCTATAATGAGACTGTAGAGGATGTCAGGGTCCACCTGACAGCCTTGCAAGGTAGGTTCCTGGACTAAACATCCTGAACTCCCAGGCAACCCACCTCCCTAGCCCTGTCCACAACCAGGACGAGCCAGATGTTGAGGGAATAACACACAAACACACATTTAAGAACCAAAGCAAATTTATTGCCATCACTAAAAACTAACACGTAGGGCCTTGGTCGGTAAAAAGCCTTTAAAAGGGAAAGGGGAGAAGGGAAAGGGAAATTGGGAAAAGGGAGTGAGGTAGAAAGGGGAGGAAAAGTTCTAGCAACTAGCCATTACCCCAATAAACAGTCAAACGTCCCCACACCCAGCCACAGCTGGCCTTCTCCAAGATACCCACACACTTTAAAACATAAAAAAACCCTCTCTAACTCTGAGCAACCCCCTCCTGGTTGCCTCGGACCTGATCTTCCCACTCGACATATGCACGCACCACCAAAGAAGATGGAGGGTCTTCTTCATGGGCCTTTTTCTCTCTTCAGCCACCAAGCCCCATGACCCTTGTTAACCAACCAGTGCCCTTCCCGGGCTTCTGACGACCCCTCCCCACAGGGACGGGACCCACCTTCTTTTCCCACAGCTGAAACGAGTTAACTCCCCAATCACCCTGATAACCTCCAGGTGCTGTGGTGGGAGTTGCACAGGCTCTAGGCAGAAACGACCTTGGCCAAAAGCCACCAGCTCTCTTCCTCCCACGCGAGCCTGGCACAGCAGATTTTGAGCACAATATACATGGAAGGCAGACATCAAGATCCCATAGCAACAACTCAGAGGTTTGCACCCTTGTCCTTCACAGATACTAGATAAGATTTAGATTTTCTTATCTAGTCCAGATAAGACTAGATTAGAAAGGAGCCCTGTCCTCCTTTCCATATGGTCACCCTACCTATCCACACTGCAGCTGGTCATGCCCTGGGAAGAGAGATCCTGAAAGACAGCTCCAAGATAGTTAGAGCTTGAACAGATATTGCAGCGTGTTCAGTACGTTGTAAAGCAGGAGTTAGCAACCTCTGACCCTCCTGTGGTCCCCCAGATGTCCATGCTCCTTTCCACTCCCCCCATCCCCTTCCCCCCCCAAACCAAGGATCATTTGTTGGTTTCCTGGTGTTAGTGCCATGTTTTACTACATTCTAAAAGGTTGAAATGTCTCTCCTAAGGATCAGTTAGTTGCAGTAAGATCTTTAAACTATAACATGCTGGTATTTTATTTTATTAGAAATTTCTTCCCACCCAACCTTTTGGCCTGCCCCCATTGCATTCAGGTCCCCTCGTCGCTAGAATGCTGCCCCCAAGAGCAGCATTCTCTGGAAATTAATTTTGCCCTTGTGCTAAAAGAGGTTTGCCATGCCAGTCATAGAGCCTCTCTGTATAAGGCTTTTATTTTGAGATCAAGATTGGTTACTCATGGATGTTTGCAGGCCCTTTACATGATGTTGTCAAGGACCAGGACCTTTTCTGTGCTTTCTAACTTTTTTCATGGTTTTTTTTTAAAATGAGGGATAATATTGCAAGTTGAAGTTCTTCATCTAAAGAAGTTCTGCTATAAAAGCAGCTACAGCACAGTGCCATCTAGTGGCTGCATAATGAAACATATAGAACTTGCAGATAAAGGAACTGCTTGGGGAGGGGAGAAGCAGAAGGGCGATCTTAATCCTGTAAAGAATCCAGAAGCAGAAGTCTTGATAAAGTTGCAGGATAGAAATCCTCTGTGTAGAGAAGCCCATAGAGTTTGAAAAAAAAATGGGTTGTGTGTAGTGGAGAAAATGTGGCACTGAGTGATGAGCACTGAATGCGTGCCACAGCAATCACACAGTTTCATCTGCAAGTGACCAGGTACAACGTGGGCTCACTAATCCTATATCTGAGCATACCAGCGTGGTTCTACAGATATATATTTCCTGGCTTAATGCACCTGCTTAATGAAGTGTTAAAACTGATGAGCTTTCTGACTGATGCTCGAGCTGTGAATCAGAAAACAGAAGGCTCCTCTGTATGATATTGGGCCAGAAGAAGAAATGAGGAAGTTAGCATTGATGGTCACCAGAGACTAGGATGCAGCTATAGTTTAGAGTAGTACTCAAGGGAAGGATTCCCTAGAGGACCTGAAGAAACAAGAGAAAATGCTTTCTGACAGCTGGCGGGACTTTCCAATCAGACAAAAGCCAAGTTGGTGGAATAGCTTTTAATCATATGAATCCAAGTGAAGTGATGTTGTTTTGAGGTACCAGGGGACTTTTCTAGAAGGGAAACTTTAAGTTAGATGATTTTTAATTACCTATTATTTGTTCTATATCCAGAATCATATAAACTTTTGTATTGTCACATATGCAATTATGCATATCTCTTATTACTGGCATTTAGTTATCTGGGTGCAACCTATCCTTCTCACATCACTGGAGATATTCCTCCCTTCAAATGTGGCGTGCATCCATTCTCTTTATAGTGCTGGTTCAGTGCTGGTTAATATTGAGCCCCAAAACCAAAATGGCACCCTCGTAGGGTGGTGGCCTGCTAGGGTCAACACTTTCAAAATTCAGACACCAACTTCTGCCATCATTTATCTTCCCCTGAAGCATTTAACATCACCATGCTGCATAGCTGGATTGGTCCTGCCTGTTGATTAATAATTGCCATCACCAATTCCAGAGGCATTGGAATTGGCAATAAAAAAATCAAGAAAAATAGTGAGTGAAAAGCTAAAGGTTCCACTATTTTCTTCCTCCGAAGCCTATCAAACCTCAACAGTGGCTCCTATATTCAAGGGCTTCCAATTCCATTCACCTCATATTAGGCTTCTGGTACCACAAATGGGCCAGTTTGAGCTCCGAATTAGGCATGGTTGGGCACCTGCCAACAGCCTACACCCCAAGCAGAGATCCACTGATGGCCCCACTGGAGTTGCTCCTTCTCCTTGCCATGACATCCTCCTTGTCCACCCTCCCTCTGGTCCAGACAATGGTGGTGATGAGAAGGAGGAGCAGTAGATGCCACTGCCTATTTATTCACTGGCTTTCTACCCTGTTGAACAACAAGAAAGCAATGAGAAAGAGGATGAGCAGCAATAGCATCTACTGCCAATGGTGGTGAGAAGTTAGGCTCACTGAGGGAGGTGGCCCATTGCGGATGTCTTGCTGAAGGGTCCTCAAAAACCTATGTGTTCAATGGGGCTTACTTCCAGGGAAGTATGCATAGGGGTTACAATGCAATCCTATACACATCTATTCAGAAGTAAGCCTCACTGAGTTCTATGGGAGGTAAACTCAGTTTTTTGTGTGTAGGTGTATGGATATATTATTAGTCACACAGTCCCGTTTCTGTCTTGATGGTGATTTGGCTTGATACCAACTGGTTATTTTGTGTAGGTCAAATATTATCTTAAAAGGAGAGAGAACTTAAACAGCACTATTTAATGTAAAACTTTAATTTTCAGTGATAGGTTACATTTTGTTAGAGAGTTTGCCATGTGTTTTGATGTGATCAAAGGTAAACTAAAAACTTAATCGTGTTTGATTCAACGGTGAGTGTTCTTTTGTCTCTGGATATTAAGATATTCCTGTGATTTATCTTTTATGATTAAATGTGCTTAAAGATTACTCTGTTTAAAGAAGGAAGGAAAAACCAGTACCAACAAAGAGAGCATTGCATATGTATAGGTTTCATTTATTAGTATAACATCTGTTAGGATAACAAGGGCTTATTTGCATGCAGGTCCTCCAACAAGGTTTCAGGCTAATAATAGTCTTCTGCTGTTTACAGCGGTTCAGGTTGCAATCCTAAACACACCTGTTGGGAAGTAAACCTGGCTGAATCTAGTGGGACATCTGAGTCAACATGTACAGTAGGGTTGCAGAACCTCAGGCTTGAGGGCCAAATTTGACCTCCAGGGGTCCCCAGAAAGCTGCACTCCCTTCCCCTGGTTGTGGGTTCTCCCACACCAGAAGCCTTCAAGAGGCAGCTGAACAGCCTTCAGGTATGCTTTAAGGTGGATTCCTGCATTGAGCAGGGGTTGTACTCGATGGCCTTGTTGTAGGCCCTTTCCAACTCTGTGATTCTATGATCTATGCCTCTCCCCATTTGGTTGTTTCATGGTTCTTGTGCAGTTCCCCCCCCTTCATTCTAAAAGGTTGAAATGCCTCCCCTGAGGCTTAGCTACAGCCAGAAAGAGCCTTAAGTTAAAATAGGCTGACATTTGGGGTCGTTTGGCCACAACCCTTTTTTCCTTCAGCTCCACCCACCCCTGGAATACGCCCCACCCCCCAGAGCTTCTCCAAAATGGAATTTGGTCTTTGGGTTGAAAGAGGTTCTGCACCCTGGATTTAAGTGAAGGTTTGCACTTTGTCTTTATACAACATAATAAAATAAATTGACAAAAAGAAGACAGTAAAAACAGCAGCATATAGAAACTAGTGGGAAATATTCAAAGTGTTCAGAATATTATCACTGACCATACAATCACCCAGTTGTTTTAAACAATAAGGGTTTAGAACACATGCAGAACGTGATGTTGTTGGTAGTGCAATCAAACGTTTAGCTGGCCTAGCACAGCTCTTGTGTGGCTCAGCCAGGTGGTCAGCTGACCTAGAAGAGCATCAGGTGATACTGACAGCTAAGCAACTGAAGTATCGTGTGGGTGGTTTGGATGTGGTCATGACTTGATAAAAGGGGAAATCATGTTGGTCCACAGAAGAGTTTCATTTCTTCGCTCTAGATGAGGCCAGTAAGGTAATTGGAATCCCATATTTGGGCTGTAACTTATTCTGGTTTTATGTGAGTTTTAAGTTTTAATCTGAATTGTTATATTATGAGCCTAGGCTGTTGGGCAGCATAAATATAGAATAAATAAATAATGAATAAATAAATGTCGAGACCCTGAAAAACTACCAAGTAATGAATGAGATGAGGCTTTGAGGAAAGAAATCTTCTGGACAGCATCTCACTGAGTTAGTTTGAGTTAGGGGACAGGCTCGCAGTTCAAGAAGCTTACACAGATTGTAGTAGCTTGGCCTACTCAACACATTGCTCCTCAAAATGAGAAAGCAGACCAGGGTTATCAGGGTGGCCAGATGAAAAGAGCATAGGGCTCTTGCACCTTTAATAAGGAAAAGGGAAAGTTCAGTAGGGGTAGCTTGTCATGCAAGCTACACTTCTGAAATTCCCCCTTCCATGCAACTATATTAAGGGTGCAGGAGCTGTGTCCTTTTTTGCATCTGGCCACCCTAGTACTTATAAAGGCAGATAGAAGTTGATTGGCTCCATGGGTCATCCTATTCCATTGGGTTGAAGGCTGCAGTAATCCTGCAAGTCATCTGCAGGATGGTGCTGTAGAATAGGAGTGGGCAGAAGTGAGATGTTTTAGCCTTCAACTCCCAGCATTCCTGACCATTAGCCATACCGGTAGGGTTCCTGGAAATTCCTGGGTTCCTCTGCCTGCAAGCTTCCCTAGTGGTGAAGGGGAACGAGCAAAACTGATGAACACTGACCTACTTCTCCCCCTTTGTTACATTTTAATTTAATGTTGTTATGGGTGTTTTGTTGCTAAAAACAAAACTCAAAAAGGCCCTCACCTAGCGCTGAAAAGTAAGGTGCTTGGCAAGATGCTGTGGGGAGGACCTTCCTTAACTGGGGTGCCACCACCAAAAAGCCTCCTTCCCTCATAGCCACCCATTGCACCCCACTTCGCTGAGTTCATAGCATTTATATCTGTGATTCACTTCTCCTTGAGTGTTGATTTCAACTGAATGAAACATGTGGCCCTCCAGATGTTTTGGCCTACAAAACCGTGAATGCTGGCAGGTGGGGGCAGCTGTTTCTCCTGAGCCAGCCTACTATCCTCCATCATTGGCTAGGCTGTCTAGGGCGAATGGGAGTTCTAGGGCAAAACATTGGGAGGGCCAAAAGTTGCCTCCCCCTGCTTTCAATGATATGGTTTCATATGTCGGATAGTTCAAAGCATGTAAGCCTATAGCTGTCTCTTTAAGTAATATATAGATATGTAAACAAAATTCTGGTTCATTTTACACCCTGAGGATATGTTGCTTAAAATCCAGCTTGTCAGCCAACAAACCACATTGTTAGAGCTTTGTTTTTTCAAGAACACTCCCAACGCTTATGCATGTATAAAGTCGGAATAGAGAGTGTCCAAAATAAACCAGCCAGATACTGAGAATAAGGATCCTATGTCAATTTACTCATAACTATTTCCTTCCTACCCTTCTGCATAAAAACATTATTAGTCCCAGTCAAGTCACTGGAGTTTGCAGAGGACAACTTTAGACTTTAAACCTTTGTGAATGTGAGTAAATAAGACCTTCTCATGGACTAACAGATTTTTCTGTGATCCAAGATATTGTGTTTACACTTTTATGATATTGATGCATAAGAGGATTGAGGCTGAAAGTCCTGAAAAAAGTGTGGGGGTGGAGAGGCCAAATTGTAAGCAAGCCCATTATGTGAGACTGAAGAATGTCTTTACCTCTGATAATAGGTTTAAGTTGTTTGTATTCAGCTCGATTGCACATTAAAAAAAAAGGAAAAATTCCATGAGATGGAATACCTCTTCAGTGTTTCTAGGAAGTGTATCCTAAAGTTCTATCATCTGTTGGTCAGGGCCAGCCCTACCATTAGGCCAAATCAGGTGAATGGCCCTGCCAGTGAATGCTGGCTGGTGGGGGCAGCTGTTCCTCCTAAGCCCACCCATAGTAGTGATGGTATTTGCTCGCTGCTCCCCTAGCTGCCTTTCCAATGCATCACAGACTGTGTGTGAAGGTTTGAGGCCTACAGAGGCAAGGTAATAAAACCAGGCTTAGAGGCTTGGGGGTTTTCTGTTAGAAGGAGGTATCCCTGAGAGGAGTAGTTTCATTTCTCTGGTTAAGATTCATTCCCTGGTTAAGTTTAATTTCTTCAAGTTTCTTCCTCTGTTTCAGAGGAAGAGGGTATCAAAAGAGAAGAGAAAACCAGCCAGCGAGAGTGGGGAAGACCAGCGCAATGCAGCGCATGAGGAAGGAGCCGAAAGAATGTCAGGATCAGTTTTGTTCTCCCTAGTGTGGAGGAAAGGGGGTTCAGGGGCGAAATTGGGCTCAGAGTTGGAAGAAGAAGCAAGACCAGAAGTATGCCAGCCAAGACAGGAAACTTGGGAGGGAGGAGATTCTCCATGACTCATCAGGAGTCAGGGATGAATCTGCCCAGGAGCTTATCGGACAGGATGCCAAAGGCTCAGAGATCATTCTTCCCCTGCCCCAGGAACTCAGCTGCTGTTGGAGGGGAGAGGGAACATCGGAGTTGAGACATCCCAGAGTCCATCACAGGGGCAAGGGAGCGGGGTTGAGAGGAGGTGGGAAGGCGGTCCCTTAGGGTAGTCACTTGCCAGAGGCTTCTCCTCAAAGACCATCCCTGAAGTAAAGAGCCTGTTGGCGCTGCAGGGAAACTGTCCATTTTAGATGAAAGGCAGCTGCCTTGTTTTGTTAGACTAATTAAGCTTAGAGGATAACTCGTAGAAGTCACACTCCCATCAGGTGTGAAGAGATGTTTATTTGCAGAATAAAGCTTTGTGGATTACACAGCAGATCTCTTTATTGTCTCACATGTCAGTGGGAGGTCTTGGAAACTTAACAAAGCAGCAGCCTGAAGAAGTCTAGGTGCAGCTTAGGGTAAAAGGACTTGCATTTTTGTAACTTTTATTTCCTTTTAATGCCTTTTGCATAGCTCTATTGACTAAACAATAATTGTAATTTGCTCATTTTAATATATTAGTAAACTGTTGTATTAAACATCAAGTGTCTGGTGTGACAATCACCCCACATCTACAGCTTAAACCCCACATTACTGGAAAAGGGAAGGGGGGGAAGGAAGGTGGGATTTTTAAGGAGGCAGAGATCAGGGGATCTAGGACACAGAAGAAACCCTGAAACTGTGCCATTCAGAAAGGCCCTGACCAACTGAGCATGCAGAGAGGTAAACAGTCCAACTCCAGCAGATATCATATGTGTACACGCAATTCTGTGCTCACATGATCAACACAGGCACAGCACTGCAGCATTTGTTTGAAGATGAAGCATGCAAGAGTCAACAGAGCAGTGAGCAAGTTGCAATGAGGTGTTGGAAGATAGAGCAATATTTGTCACTATATATTTGTGGGGGGGGACACATCTTTGCATCGGGTTGCAAAATGTTACATGGTAACTTCAATCTACTTTTGGTGAATTTGGTTCACCAAATTTGGGAAACCTTTCATCTTATGGTAAATTGTGACTAGCCCTGTGATGTTGCCTTGTTGTTTTAATGATATTATCCACATAAATTCAAAGGACTACCCTACCTTAAGGCAGATTCAAGAGCATCTACACCAGGGGTGGGAATGTCCAGCCTGCCAGACCTCAGAATATTGACTCTGAAGGTCCCCCAAGGCCATGCCTTCTCTTCCCATACCATGCTCTCTGTTGATGCTCCAGCTGCTGCATGTCATGGTCAGCTTTCCAAACTCCCACATATGACTGATCGACTGTCCCCAGTCTTCCTCTCTGTCTCATTCTCTCCTTCAAAAGTAAAAGAGAGACCATAGGCAGGTTGGCAGGCAAACATAGGAGCTTGGGAAAACAACCATAGAGCATGCCACCTAAAACATCTAAAGCAGCCAAACAGGTGTCTTGGACTACAACTCCCATAATCCTTAACCATTTTCCAAGAGGAAGAGCATGGAAAGAAAGCACCAGACTCTGCCAACCCAGCAACCTTTCCTAGAAAACTATCTCAGACCTTCTTTCTTTCTCTTGTCCAAATGACAAAAACTGTTGTTGTTTCACCTGCCTCTCTGCCCTCAAACAGATGACGTGTGACACAAATTCTACGGCTCAGAGAAGCCATCATTCACCAAAGGCCATTAAACAAGACACTTTTGACCATGGTGAAATGCCAGGCAATTTATTTTAGAAAAAAAAAATAGCAAAAGAGAAGGGGCCCCATTTGGCATGATCAAGGAACATGTTTTCAACCGCAATAATGTGATCGAAACTCCACAGGAAGGATGCTATCCCATGCTGCACTTACAGTTGGGATCAGAAAGACTGATAAGGTTGCTCTTGCCTTGTTCGGAAGTGGAACCATTGTTGGTTGGGAATGTCTTGATCATCTCATGCCAGTCTGTTGTGATGCCATTTCTGATAGTGATGATTAAGCACCTATCCACATTTTAGTAGAAGGGAGGGTTATATAATGCTTTAAACTCACTGTCTATGATTCAGTAGTCTTGCATTATGATTATGGGATTTGTGCTGGTTTTCACAGTGCTGTTCCAGTTCAATAGAATTATCCTTTAGAGTTTTGGAAAACCATCCAGTGTGTTGCTTTTTATAACATTTCTCAGCGAATCTTTCAAAAAGCGAGACATGTAGAGTCAGATTTCTGTCTGCTTCCCCAACTAAAATGTGGCAAGTCCTGGCGCTTGAGGGAAGGGAGGAGTAAAAGTCACATACGAACCAGATTTTAGTAGCCTAACCTAAACCTGGTTGCTTTTTGACAAAAACGTTTGTCAGCTATATATGATAATTGTGCTACCTTTTAAAACATGAATAAACTCTAACCTATGATATGAAAAAAGTATAGGAATCACTTTTTGCCATCAAAGTAGACTGTGAAATGAGCTTCTGGAAGAATGTGGCTACCTTTCCAACTTCCTTACGAAAATGTGACTTGGCCCATATTTCAGTCATTCTTTAAACCTTTCCCTAAAAAAAAGAGAGGGAAAGAACAAAAAAGAAATCCCAAACCTATCCTATATGATCAAAAGCAGAATTAAACAGGAAATACCAATAATGTTATGGGAGGCACCATCAGCGTAGTCTACATTGGTGTTTTTCCTACACCATAAAAGCCACAGAACTGTAGCTATTTAGTACATGGCGTGCAATCTGAAGGACGTTAGGCACACACAATTTGAGTAGAAGTCTTGTAAGAGCGTGCAGCCCTGTGCTTAAGTCCTATTCAGTTTAGTATGTGAACTTCTATGTTACATGAAACTCTTCCTCAGGCTGGATTTTGTTTTTAAAGGAATTTATTTTTAAAATCCAGTTTGAGGGAGAGTTGTTTTTAACTCAAAAGTTCACATAAGAATAACAATGATTTTATTTTTTACCCGCCTCTCCGTTTGGATCGAAGTGGGGAACAAGTATAAAATACATAAAACTGAAGGTATTGTTTTTCTCTCCCAGTTTGCATCTTTTCTAATGAACCAACATTGCTACCTGGTTTTGATTTCTATTAGACTGAGTGACATTTGCAGCATGTTCTATATGCATGCTAAGTTAGAGGCAGCTTAATTGAAATCAGTGTGACTAAGGGCTAGTTAGTTTTAATTATACTACCTCCATGAGTAACAAGTTGCTTCATGCTTACAGCCTGATTTGTCTCAATTTCACTATGAAACATTAATGTTGGAAATTTGGAGACAATTCATTCCCCACTTTACATGTACAGTACCTGGTGTGACATAATCATTGCTACTTGATCAGTGTTTCCATGTTACTTAAATGAACCAAAAATAAAAACCTCCATCCATGTGGTTACATAATTCACTAGGAAGATTCATGTAAGCATGCAAAAAGCCCAATAACAGAAGTTTTTTTTAATAAATTGCCAGAAATAATGTAGGAACAAGTGTGGAGTCACATCATCCCAGATATATATGGTGAGATTGAAACTGCCTCCATGTGGCAGGTGCTCCATGCAGTAAGCTGGTGGTGAGCAACGGCCGTTGCATCCAAGTAGATGTGTTTGGGATCAGGATAATGGACTGTGGGTCTAAGCACTCTCACAATGAAAAGTTCCACAGATGTCCAAGACTGTGTTTGTAACTGCCATGTTAGGTGTGGCAAACTTTCTTGCCCTCAGCCCATAGTGTGGAAGACAGAGTTATCCCAGTGACAACTCTGATACTGTTGTGCGTACAATACAACCTAATTGATCAGGCAACTCAGAGCATTGGTATAATTTGGAAATATAGACAAACAAGAGCGAACATTTATGGAAGATTGTCATCAATGTTGTAGCCATTTTAATAGATAATGGATGTACATGTGCAGTAAGAGTATTTTCCCCACTCCCACCCCCCATGCAATCACCCCCATGTAAGAGATGGCTGTTTCTGAGAATGATTTGCTCTTTCTTAAAAATTCAGAGAGGTTTTATATCAGGAAAACACTTTAAATGGTCTAGTGAAATTGCAGAAAATTAACAAAATTGTTCTGATACAGCCATGAATAAAATGGTAATAGCATTGAATATATAGTACCTGTTGATAGCTTGGAAAGAAGGAATAAGAAACATGCCATATTTTTGGTGGTCTGCATTTAAACTATTCCACACTTTAGCAGTGACTGGTGGGCTTTCATAATTTCTCCCAGCTGTGCAGGACTTGCTTCTCCATGACCAGCTTCTGCATGGTCCAGGCAACATTGAAATGTTCCAACCATGGGCCTTTGTTACACCATTGGTGCTGTTCTGGGACTTAGGTGCCAATTCTGCGGGGGGAAGTCCCATGCCAACAGTCGTCCCAGCCATGTAGGAGCTCTTCATCGATAAGCAGAGTGGCCATTTACTCACTGAAAAGGGAAAAAAAGAAAAAGAGGGCAAACATTTGCATATAGTTTGCATATGCTAATTTAAATGTATAGGCGCACATTTAGAAATTATTATACATTTGTATACCACCCCATAGCCAAAGCTCTCTGAGCAGTTTTCAAAAGTTAAAAACATTAAAAAGAAATATACAAAATTTAAAACCATAAAAAACATAAAATACAAACTAAAACAGACACTATCCATTTAAAAACGACTATTCTGGTGTCAGTTAAAAAACTCAGCATATGCTGTTAAATGCCTGGTAGAAGAGAAAAGTCTTGACCTGGTGCCGAAAAGATAACAATGTTGGTGCCAGGCGAGCCTCGTCAGGGAGATCATTCTATAATTGAGGGGCCACCACTGAAAAGGCCCTCTCCCTGGTTGCCATTCTCCAAGCTTCCCTCTGGGTAGGCTTCTGGAGGAGGACCTTAGATGTTGAGTGTAGTGTACGGGTAGGTTCAGGTCAGGAGAGGCGTTCCATCAGGTATTGTGCATCCCAAGTTGTGTAAGGCTTTATAGGTTAAAACCAGCTCCTTGAATTGGGCTTGGAAACATACAGGCAGCCAATGCAAGCGGGCCAAAGTCGGTCTTATATGCTCAAACCTTCTGGTTCCAATTATCAATCTGGCCGCTGCATTTTACACAAGCTGCAGCTTCCGAACTGTCTTCAAAGGCAGCCCCACATAGAGCGCATTGCAGTAACCTAATTTGGAGGTTACCAGAGCATAGACAACTGAAGCTAGTTACTAAAGTACAGGGCAGTGCAATAGTGGGGAAGAGAGTGACCAGGTGACCTGTGTGTCTGCTCTCAGGCGCTACTGTAACTGTTGATGGGCAATTTCAAGGCCCTCCTTATGCTTTTTTTAAAAATCTGTCAACTGGACTTGGCTGGACAGCCTTTCAAATAGAGGGTACTTTTAAAGAGAGCTCTGTACTCTTTAAAGTAGCCAGTGATAAGCAGCTCCCATGAGAATGGGAGGATATCTAAGGGCACCTGTCCCAGTACAGGAATGAGGTCTCAGGTAGCTCAGGAATGGCGAGGTTATTTTGGAATAGTTACTTGGGAAATTACTTTAGATGGTACTAAACAGAGGGAAAGCACATTAAAATAAGCCAGGACAGACTTCTGTTTTCACTGGTGGTTCTACTGCATTCTTTTTGTCAGGGTAGGGAGAAGGCATATTGGGATCTACTGGTAGATCCCTGAGTGATCTGAAGTAGATCGGCAAGGATTTCTTATTCCGAATTGTTTATCAATAACAGGAACAAAATTACTCCCATCCACCCAAAATTATACTGCTGAAATGTAGAAAGCTTGGGGTAACCAAGAATGGATTAGTATATGGAAGGACTGTGAACTCCATTCAGTTTTGATACTCAAAGTAAAGTCTTGGTCTCAGAATTCTTTAATTTTAAGTGTATGTCTTTTGAACCTGGCTCCATTTGGTCCACGGCCAGCCTTATCATTGAGCAGAATGAGGTGAGTGCCTCAGGCAGCAGATGTTGGGGGCAACAGCTCCCCACCTGTTCCAACTTCCTCCTGACCATTCTCCTCTGTAAAAGGACAGAACTGCATCTGCCACACATACGCACCTCCTAAACTGGTTTGTTGCCCTCAGGCATGGTGGAAGATTCTGGCCCATCACCAGTACTGAAGCAAGAACAAACTGGCAATCCAGCCAGCTTCTCTTGCCACATATATGATTATCTGCCTGCTGGACAGAAATCATGGGTGTCTCCTCAGTGTAATGAGCTCCTGGCTCTCAGGGAACAGGTTTGTTCCCTTGACGTCAAGGTTACTGACCTGGAGAAGCTAAGAGAGGTTGATAGATGAGACCTTCAGGGACCTAACTGCGACGTCCCACTCTTTTGGTGACAGCTCCTCTGCAATCATGGAGAATGAGGGTCTCGAGGAAGGAGGGCATCACTCTGAGGAAGAGAGAAACGATCCCTTAAAAGAGACCCATTCCTCAGGAGACATGCAAATATCCTCTCGCACCGAGGATGTGCCTCCGGGGGAAGGGGGACTTGTGGTAGTGGGAGATTCGATCATCTGACACATAGACAGCTGGATTTGTGACGGCCGTCTAGATTGCATGGAAAATTGCCTGCCTGGTGTGAAGGTTGTGGATATCACATGTCGTCTAGATAGCATAGTAGACAGTGCTGGGGTGTAGTCAGTTGTCGAGGTCCATGATGGTACCAACGATGTTGAGAAATGTAGTCATGAGGTCCTGGAAGCCAAATCTAGGTTGCTAGGCAGGAGGTTGAAATCCAGGACCACCAGGGTAGCTTTCTCTGAAATGCTGCCAGTTCGATGCCCAGGGCCAGCTAGACAGGTGCAGCTGAGAAGTCTCAATGCGTAGCTGAGACGATGCTGCAGAGAGGAGGGGTTCAGATTTGTTAGGCACTGGGGAACATTTTGGGACAAGCTGGGCCTGTACAAGAGGGATGGGCTGCACTTAAATCAAAATGGTACCAGACTGCTGGCGCTAAACATAAAAAACGTGGCAGAGCAGCTTTTAAACTAAATCCTGGGAAAACCCAACAGGAGCTGGGAAGCATCTGAAGGAGATGAATCTGAACTTGTTTTTGATTGTCCCGATGTAGAAGGGGAGCAAATAGGCCATGAGTACAGGATCGAACATGATAGCCAATCAAAGAGGCTAAAGTGCACAGCGGCTAGTTGGCCACTGTGTGAACAGAGTGCTGGACTAGATGGACCCTTGGTTTGATCCAGCAGGGCTCTTCTTATGTTCTACATGGAATGGGAAAGGGGATACCATCTTGTTCTTTGCCTTAAGCAGCAGAATGGCCTAGGTTTGGTGGATCTCAGGACTCTAGAAAAAAACAAAGTAAACCCCACAAGCCTGACATCTGCCCACTCTACTTTACCTACCTCAGCAGTCACAATGAGGAAGAAACATACCATTTGTTTTTGGTTTTGTTTAATTTATGGCATTTCTATCCTGCCTTTTTTCCCCACTTGCAAGGAATCCACATGGCCCTCTTCCTCTCCATTTTATCCTCATAACAGCCCTGTGAGGTAGGTTAGTCTGAGCATCCATGCCTGTCTCAAAGTCACTCAGTGAGCTTCATAGCCATGGGGACTAAGACCCAGTTCTCCTGAGTCCCTGCCCAATGCTCTAACCACTACTCCACACTGGCTTTACTTTGCTTTTGTTCTATTTTAATTTGTTTTTGTTTTAATTGATACTGGTTAGAGTGTTAATTAACTTGGTTTACATATAAGAACTAGTTAACGGAAAACTGATGACCAACTGCTTGTAAATTGAATGCTAAGTGCACAAACCACGCAAAAAGCTTGTTGATCCAAATGAACCTGCATCGGATAGCTATATCACTATAGGAGGACAGGATTTTCCCAATACCCTGTAAGGGTGACTCACTACAAAGCAACAACTTTCTACAGCAAGGGTCCCCTATGTGGCACCTGTGGGACACCCCCCCCCCCATTAATTTTTTTAATTTTTTAATTTCCCCCCATTTTTTAAATACACGTACATGAATTTGTACAAAATTATTATTATTATTATTTATTTATATAGCACCATCAATGTGCTATATAAATAAATGCACAAAATGCACAAAATTTTCTAGCAATTATACATAGCCTTAAACAAAAGCAGACCAAATATCCAATTAAGAATCCATTTGAAGGTGGCATCTACATGCTACTAGTTCAAATACTGAATAATGTCCTCAACCATTGCATTATAGAAGGTGAGGGTTTAACCGTCCAGTGTTGTCATATTAGTCTTAGATGTCAAAAGAATCTGTTTATTCTGATCATTTATAAATTTCCATGAGGCAGTAAAATAATTAAAAGAGTGTGTACATCAGTATTAAAGACTGTTCCAGTACAAAATTTATCTGTGTAATGACCTCTCTACAAAAAGAAGAAACTACTGGACATTGCCAAAACATATGTTTAAAAGAAGTATTAGATTGTATTGCACCACCAGCGAATTAACTGAATTAGACAATCCCTTCTTTAAGAGATGTTGTGGTGTCCAACAGACACAAAACAAAAGTTTTTGCTGAATAAGGTACAGCCTAAGATCCATACACGTGATGAGTAGACACCAAAGCTGTGATTTTCTGGTGGTGCACACAGTTATCCATGCTCTGATAACCTCTCGTTTGGATTACTGCAATGTGATATATGTGGGGCTGCCTTTGAAAATGGTCAGGAAACTTCAGCTGGTACAAAACAGGGCAGCCTGTTTACTAACAGGGACTGGCCAGCGAGACCATATTACGCCAGTCCTTTTACAACTTCATTGGCTGCCAGTCCAGGTCCGGCCCGATTCAAAGTGCTAGTATTGATATTCAAAGCCCTAAACAGTTTGGGGCCAGGTTATTTGAACGAACGCCTCCTCCCATATGTACCTGCCCAGACCTTAAGATTATCCACAGGGGGCCTTCTCTGTGAGCCCTTGCTAAAGGAAGTGAGGCAGGTGGCTACTAGGAGGAGGGCTTTCTCTGCTGTGGCACCTCGGCTGTGGAATGAGCTCCCCAGAGTGGTCCGCCTGGTGCCTACACTGTACTCCTTTCGTCGCCAGCTGAATACCGTTTATTCTCTCAGTATTTTTTTTAATATTTTTATTATTGAAACAACAAACACAAATCAAAATCACTTAATACAAAGACATTATAATACCTTACTATCATATATTCGATGTTAACCTATTAAACATAATATAATAAACATAACAGTGCTCCCCCCACCTCGGGATCTCATTCTTGTTTCCAAAAACTCATAGTTTCATCTGTTGGTGGATCCCCCCTTCCTTTAGAAAATACAAACTCCAAGAACTTTTTCCATATACTCTCAAAATCATTCGTTTTTACTATGCCTCTTTTCATTTTTATATTATATGTCAATTTATCGTTTATAGCAATGTCCCACACTTCTTTATACCATTCTTCAATACAATAATCTCCTGTAATTTTCCAATTCCTAGTTACTATCAACCTCGCAGCTGTCAGCAGGTTCGTTATCAATTCTTTCATTTCTTTATTACCTTTAAGATCATCATGCAGTGAGAGTAATGCAATCCTTGGTGTAACTTCTACTTTAAATCCCACAATCTGTTCAATCTCATAAAACACCATCTTCCATAACTTTTGCACATGTATACAATCCCACCACATATGTAAATACGTTCCCTTTTCTCCACAACCCTTCCAACAATCTGCTGAAAGCTGTTTATTAATCTTATTTAATCTAACCGGAGTGAAATACCACCTCCATACAAGTTTATAGTAATTCTCCTTTATTCTTACTGACATATTTCTCAACACTCTCTGTCTCCATAGTCCATCCCACCTCTGTTGTCCTATTTGTATCTTCAAATCAGTCTCCCAAACCATTTTCCCAGCACTATCCAGCCCTCCTTTCTCAACTAATATATTTAATTCTCTCAGTATTTTAACACTTAATTTTAACTTAAATTTAAATTTTACTGTTCAAACTCTGTATTTTAATCTTATATCAATTTTTGCTGCATGGTTTTATCCTGGTTGTGCTTTTCATACTGTATTTTGTATTTGTGTTTTTAGACTGTTGTTTTATTATGGTTTTAATTTTTGTGAACCGCCCAGAGAGCTTCAGCTATTGGGCTTTTAAATAAATAAATAAAAAGCAGTTTCTCAAATCCCCAAGCGTGCCCACGGGTCCAAAAGGGTTGGGGACTCCTGTTCTACATGGTCTTCACTTGTACTGTATGTTTATGCAGTGCCTGACAGAATGGTGCTTTTAATTCTCTGGGTACTATTGTAAACTACTTGCATCGATATATTACGAATAGTATTTATATTGGCTGTTTCCAGCTTTCTCTCTCTCTCTCTTTTAATCTGGAGTAAAACCTCATTTTAACAACATTTCATAAATGGGCAAACACAATGACTAATGCATATGCATTCCTGCAGCTCTTTAATTAGGTCTCGTATATACTTGTCTCAACAGCTTATGCAGGTGGAAAATATAAGCAGTTCAATATAAATGTATTGTGTTCTTGGTAAAAGAAATGTGCCTTCCCCCATGCAGCAGAAGAAAAAAAGTCCATTGTGAAGCATGCTGCTTTATACCTGCTTTATATATCTTTTATTTTGATGTACCCAAAAGGCAACACGAGCCAAAGTGTTTAGATGTATTCTCAGTTCTGCAGTAAGCTCTCTGCATATGCTAACAGACCAGTTTGAAATGCTTACTGCATACCTTCTAATTCCTGGGTGTACACAATTGATGGTTAACAATAGCATGCATTCCTGCATGCACAAATAACTGTCTTAAGGAGAGCAGGCATGAGGCAAGACACATTAGCAGAATATAATTTAAGTAAAACAAATGTGTCAGAAAATCGTATATGTCTTCTTGCTAGCATCAATGGTGATTTGATGCTACTTGCTTCAGTGTTTGAGCTGGGAAGTAACTCAAACTGAAAGTTCATTTTTCCTGACTCAGGCTTTTGTATTTTATAAAGGAGGGTCTGGATTCAGTGAAAGTGAATCCCAACTAAAGTGAATGGAACTTTAAAAGTGTTTAATTTTGGCTTGATCAGGCACTATCTTTTTAATAAGCATTTGAAAGGAATGTTTTGAAAACGAATGTCAGTATGTAATACAGGCTGAGTGTCTGAAAGGCAAAAATGGGAAAGCAGTTTCAAACTCACACTACATCAGTATCCAGGTTCTTGAACACCCCCAGGAGGTTGAAATACATTGTTGTGGCCCTTATTTTATTATATGTTTATGTCTCAACTGCACCCCATTTTGTCTGTGTGGTAGGTTTGGCTGAGAGATAGTGATTGGCCCAAAGTCACCCTGTAAGATTCATGACTGAATGGGGATTTGAACCTTGCTTTCCCCAATCCTGCATCTTACCCAGAGGTGCGAAGCCTCTGGCTCTACCATAAGGTAGAGTGAGGCAGTGGCTTCTGGCAACTGATTCTGAGTGTGATGAAAGGGTATCAAATTGATGATGACGATGATAATAACTTCAGTTTTCCTTTTGGGATGTTCTGCCTCAGATGCTAAAATAATTTGCTTGGCTTTGCATATGGGGGTACAGTATTTGCTGTCCTACCTCATTCAGCCAAATGTCTTGAGCTGGTCCTATTCCAGATGCTGTTGTACTCCAACTTCCATCAGCCTCAGCCAGCATAACCTATGTTCAGGATGACAGGAATTACAGAACACCACAAGTTTCACAACCCTGCTTATAACCACTACACCACATATTAGTATGTGAGCAACAATATTAGTCAAAAGCATGCATGAAGCTCAGTTTCCTTTGCAAGTCCACTCGAGCTAAACTTTTAGCCTGACAGTGACCGACAGGGCTCTAGCACACTGAGCTCGTCAGGAAACCCTCTGTGGGGACAGGGGAATCCCAAAAATCAGGCAGAGGGACCTTCTGTGCATGGAGCCTTCCCTATCATGGAAGGCAGATCCTGCATCCAACCCTTAGTATGAGTTTAGGGGTGGGGGAAGTAATAATTGGTCAAGTCATAGTATTGTAAAATATATTTATCAATGAATGCTGGGAAGAATAACTTGATGGAATGGAGCACAGCATCAAAATGCAATCCACAAAAACTTGATTTCCCAATAAGGCTAAACCTACCTGTAGCAAGGGAGGGAAAGATGAAGGCAGGAATTGGCACAACAAGACTTTAAAATCATTGTCCCTAGCAGGAGGGCAGTGGAGCCATTTGGGCTCTGCTTCAGGCAGCAGAATGTCTTCAGCTAGCACTGTCTGGCAAAGTAGCTGCCATTTAGCATCAGCCCAACCTTGAATTTAAATAACAATGCGCTGGGCCTGCTCATTCACATTGGTATATAAGGGAGAATGACCAAAATAGACCTGTGTCATAGAATGGTTTCTTGAAAATGGCATTAAAAATGGAATGTTAATATCAACAAACAGCACAAGGATTTCTGCTTTCTACTCAGTTTTTTTAAAAAAAAATAAAAAAAAAATATACAACGTATCTTTTAAAAGGTGTTACAGCAGAATGTGCCTATTTGCTGGACCAGCGAAATTCAGAATCTAGGAAAATTGCCAACAAACCTCTAGTTTGGGAATATGAAGGACTTCTCTGTAAATATTTGACTGGAGTTCCTGTTCTCAGGTGCGCCTTATGCAACTAAGTCCAAGAGTTACTTGCTGCAAAAGACATCGGGGCAGAATGCCATTGCCCCTGGACAGGATATCATCTTTTGTAGGCCCAGGGCACTGTAGGCCCAGTATCAGCCTCTTCAAAGTCACCCTGTGTTCTGCACAATTGCAACTTAATGTGCACCGGCTCAGTGAGGTCTAACATTGACTCAGGAAGGTCAGAAGACATCTGCCCTGATGAATATGGGATAGTGAGCGTATGTCACCACTAGGGGGCTTAGTGGGCACAATCTTTTACTAAAAGAACATATACCTTGTGATTTTTCAAAGGGGAAGTGAAGCAAAAGGACTTCTGTGTGTGTGTGCACAATGCCAAAGTGATCAACTTCTCTTCTTTTTCTGCAAAGCACGTCAGATGCAGATTCCAAATATATATCTGAATGCTTAAAAAAAAAAACAAACCTCCCATTTTGTATTTTATTGCACACAACATCCTTTCCCATCTGCCTGATACAATAACTCAGTTAATACTGTTGCCAAGCTTTTGGACTACTTCCATCTGGACTTTGCAAGACAGAGGATCTCTTAAAGTCTGGTAGGTCTATGTACATTAAACAGCCTTGTTTGCGTAATTCTATTAATCGTTTCCATCTAGACTGGCACGGCGGGTGAGCAAGAGGGCCAGTTTACATGTGCAATGGAATCAAATGGTAAAACGTTTTTCCTGGACCGTATTAGTTCTGTCTGTAGAAAAGGGTAAGCTGGTCTCTCAGCATGCAGAAAACTAACATTTTGAGAAGGATTCAATCTAGCCTTATCCCAGATGTTCTGGCTTTTCTTTTTCTGTGTGCAGTGAATCATTCCCCCCACCCCTGGCACAATGGAGTTAGGACTTCTTCAGCCATCCTGCAGGGAAAAAACTTCACCTAAATCTGTTGCATGTGTAAGCTGTTCCTAAGGGAGCATCCTTCTGAATGGGAATCTCTGTCTTGGATATGCCAGACACAGGAGATCTACATGGTGCCTGACTAGCATCCATTCGCATTGTGGACAAGTCCAATGTTGGTCAGATGCACTGTCAACACAGTGGAAACACGCTGGAAAAGTGTCAGCACATGGATGCCTTGCACTATACTATTCATGTCTAAACAGGAACTGTCTGTCCTGCTCTCATTCCTCCCACTTGCACAACAATTAAAGATCTGCAGCTGTGGCCTAAAGGTGAATTCACATATTCAGATTGCCGACATCAAAGCCATGCCATAACTACTCCTTTGAGCCTGTGTGGTTGAGTACATGGAACCTTGGACTTGGTCCAAGAAGCCCAGGTTGAAATCTCCATGCAGCCATGAAGCTCACTGGGTGGGCTTTCTATCGAACCTACTTCACAGGGCTGTTGTGAGGATGGAACAGGATAATCCTATTTATGATCCTTGGTGCTCCTTCGAGGAAGGGTGGAGTGAAACTTAATAGATAAATAAAATCATACCTATGTGCAGGACAAATTTGTGGAACAGTAACTCCCACACATTGTGGCAATGCAAGCTGATATTCTTGTTTCCTCATTCTTTGTGCGTGCCATCAGGTTTCCTTAAGATAATGACTTCCAAATAAGTTCTGAATTAATTTTTTTCCTTCTGAATGCAGCTGTCAAAAGAGAGGATACCCAGGGAAAAAGGCAGGACCCACCTGGTCATGCTGTTAGGCAGCTTTCCTAAACCTGGAACCTTCCAGATGTTTTGGACCACAACTCTCACTATCCTAGACCATTGGTCAAGTCGGCTGGGGGTGATGGAAGCTGAATTCCAAAATATATGTAGGGCACCATGTTGGGGAAAGCTTCTGGAAGATGGAACAATCTACTTCAGGTGGCCCCTGAAGATGAAGGCAGGAACTGTGAGAAGGGAAAATAGAAGTGAGGATTATGTATGCCACCTTGGGTTCCTTGCAGGAAAAAAGGCGGGATATAAATGCAATAATAAATAAATAAAGTGCTTGTAAAATGCTACTGCTGAATAGTAGAGTTTGCACTGACAAGCATTTAAGTGACAAAGCTAGCAAAGACTTCACTTCACGTGTTCAGTACAGCTGCACCAGAGTGCAGAAGAAGCTGTGTTTGTCGTGTCACAGGCCAGCTGAAAAGGACAACAGCTTAAGACTAATTGCTGCAGGGGCATATTTTCAAAGGCCCGAATGACTCTTTAGCTTGATTCTGCAAAGTGCTTTGCTGGTTTCATGCTTCATCAGGCTCTGGCTATCTGAGGCGCCTAAATTCCATTAGAAGTCAGCACTAAATAGGCACAGAAGTGTCATGTTTGCTTTTGAGAATCTGTCCCTTAATCTTCTTCTGGAGTAGAAAGCAAAAAGTGAAATCCTTTCATTGAGCAGAGAAATGGGATGTGTTCAGTCTGGTATACATCTTAGATTTAAGCTGGTGCTAAACTAACCTCTTAGTTAGCTGTAAAACCGATAGACAGAAAGCCATCTTGATAAACTGTTGGATCTTCTCTTTCTTGAAATTAATTTAAAAGGCAATAAGGACATAAGGATAAGGAATAAGAACAACACAGAGTCATGATTTTAACACCCTGGTCCTAAAACATGATTTAGTCAGAAGTAAATCCTGCATTGATTTTAATGTGGATGGTTATTCACAAGACTGGTGCCTCCTTCCTTAGTTAACTTGGTGGTGGAGAGCCCCATAGATCTGTCTTGTAATGGCCTGTGATTGAAATATATCTTAAACTGTTCACAAGTAGAGCAAATCTTGGTGACCTTATGGGATTTTATTTTCTCTTCCTCGTGGCTTTTCAGTAAACATTTGTAAATGCATTCAGACAGACAAGATACATAGCCTACAACAACAAGAAAGAGTCGTGTGGTACCTTAAAGACTAACAAATTAATTCTGGCATAAACTTCTGTGGACATTGTCCATTTAGTGTTAACTTCAAATTGTCTACATACCCATGCTGGGATGGTGGTGGCAGTGGGGGAATGTAAACTGTGTTGTCCAAAGAAACTGAAATACAAAAAAGTACATATAGTGATGATTACCTTAACAGTTGCCATTTACAAAATGTTGTTGCATGATAACACGGACATCATTTCAATGGTGGACAATGGTACACAAAGTGGACAAGGTCCACAAAAGTCTGAGCCACAATAAGTCTTTAAGGTGCCACAAACTCTGTGTTGCTTTTGCTGCAACAGACTAACTTGGCTATCCCTTTGGAAAAAGCCTACAGAAGTTTATCAAGTTTGTTTTCTCTGTATCCCTTCTGTACAACCCATGCCACACTCTAACTTAATAGTAATACCAGATGTTTTAATAGGCAGAGTGATGGAGCTTGCAGGCAAACAAGGTTGTTTTATCAACTGTTTACATCTTTATTTATTAAGTATGTTTGAATCTCTGTTCTCTTCTCCAAGAAGCCTTTAAAGTGCTTCGCTGCCCAGTCCGTGCCTTATATTGTTGTTGTTTATTCGTTCAGTCGTTTCCGACTCTTCGTGACTTCATGGACCAGCCCACGCCAGAACTTTCTGTCCGCCGTTGCCACCCCTAGCTCCCCCAAGGTCAAGTCTGTCACCTCCAGAATATCATCCATCCATCTTGCCCTTCGTCGGCCCGTCTTCCTTTTGCCTCAAAGCAGCATTTTCTCCTCACACCAATCATTTGAGGTTGGCTGAGAGAGCGGGATTTGCCCTCTTATGTAGTGGGAGGACATCCCAGTTCAGCTCTAGTAAATATGACAGACTTGTTGCAATCTTTCAGTTGGCCTAATAAAGGTATTACACTATATGGTTTTGGAATTTTTCTTATGGCCCACACAGTTGCCTTTGTTTTTTGCATGACTCTGTAGTGTGTGTATGTCTCTGTCTCCCATAGCCAGTTGGGGATGGTTTATATGTTTTTCATGCTGAGAGCATGTCAAAGAAATAGAAGGGAATCACTTTTGGGGGTGGGAAACAGAATAAGGCAAACTATTTCTGAGCAATAGGAAGGGCCAGGCCTGTTTTTCCAGATTTGCCCCTACCCTGTGTTCACCAGGATAACAAAGCTGTGCTGGTGAGTGGAATCATTAAGAAACTGGTAGAATGATGTGAGTGGAGGATGTTCGGTGGCAGTGTGGAATTGGGGCAGAGAGGGAGGAGAGTGCAGGAGAGAGTGAGAGGATGTGAAGTGGGCTGCAGAGTGAGACTAAGGCAAAGTAGGGACGGGGTAAAATCTGGAGTAAGAAAATATGATTAGTATAACTATAGATGCAATGTTTAATTGACAAACATCTATCTGTATTGGATGATTTGGTGGAGGCAAATCTTGAATGACAGAGGCAAAATTAATTGGTGGGAATGCCATGTTTATTTTTCTTGTGTTTTTCTATTATAAGAAATATTGAAGATGCCAGTCTCTTTTATTAATGAGAGGTTCCTGTATTGATGCATAAAAATTAAATGGTAAGTTTTCCATGCCATTGGTTTGAGTGGGTAAGATCCAGCCAATGCTAAACCGCCTTAAGAAGGCATGAAAGGTGTTTAGCAACAAAAGTCTATACAACTTTACTCGGAAATCCCATTGAGTTCAATGGGGTCCTTACCCTCCAGGTATAGGATTGCAGCTTAAACTTCACCCGTGGAAAGACCAACGCGAGGTGCAGTCCGACTTCACCTATGTTTACTTGAGAGTAAGTCCCACTGGGTTTAATGGAACATACGAAGTCTTCATGGGGCTTCAGTCTTCCCGGGTGGTACATTATGTCTGCAAGCTGCGATTAGAATTAACATCCAGCTGTTAGAATTTGTTAATAAGGCAAGGGGGAGGGGGACACGCCCCCCCCCATTCCGGTTTTAGACGAGCCGAAAGTTTGCTCCGTCGCGGAAGACAGATGGGACTTTTTGTCCACTGACGCCCGGTGGAGGTGGCGCTGGGGCCGCGTGGGCGCATCTGCGTGCTCGCACTTGGGCAGAGCGTGGCTTTGTTGTTGTTTGACTCTTTCGTTTGCGAAAAGAAGGCGCCTCGCCTGGAAGTCCGCCCCGGCTGTCCGTGATGCGTCGGTGCGCGCGTTCGGACTGAAGCCTCGAGAGCGCGCGCGCGGCGGGCGGGCGGATTCTCTGGCGTCTCCGACTTCAGGGCGGCTGCGTGGAGTCGCTTTTGCTCTCGGGATCGTGTCGGAGCCAGAGCCACGTTCGCCCACGGATGTGACTCTTTGCCCTGAAGAAAGAAAACCTACGACCGTGACGCCTCAACCCTCCTCACGGCACACACGCCAACTTACAATAATAATAATACTAATAATACTTTAACAACACACGCACAACACACACCAATCCCGCAGAGTCCTACACTTGGGCGGTAAAACCACAAACGCCGATAGAACCGGGCGGGGGGAGCCGGAAGAGAGGGGTGCGGGGGGTGGGGAGGAAGGAAAGCTCCCTCAAGCGCTGCCTAAGTTTGCTCTCCTTTCTCCCTTCCATCCACGGTGGCTTCCTACAACCCTTCTCCCTCCCTCCCTTCCTTCCTCTCGCTTTCCCCCCTTTTTGCTCGCTTTCTCCTCAGCGGCGCCTGGACGCCTTGAGCTGATAAGGAAGACGAGAAGCAGCGACGGCAGCGCGTGTGCCGCCGCCGCTGCAAGAAGGAACCGGCCTGGGAGGGGTGCGGCAACGGTGGTGGAGCTGGAGAGACAGACAGAGAGAGAGAGAGATTTGAGTGTGTGTGTCACAAACGCACACAATCCCAGGACCGGTTTCGAGCTCGCTCGCAATAATAAAAAGTTCCCTCGGTTTGTGTTTGGGCGGGTGTCGTCCCCCCCCCCCCCCCCGTTTCTCCACCCTTTCCTTTTTTTGACAGCTGGGCGCAGGCGACCTCTTGTTAGATCTCCCGGCTTTGCCCAAGGGAGAAGAGGGGGAAAAAAGTTTCTCATTTCTACTCCCCACCTCCTCTCACTCTTCCCCAGGACCAATAACAAGCTGCTCTGAGGTACAGTAGCGGCGGGAGGGGAAGAGGAGAAGGAGGGGAAAGGGAAGCACCGCCGGGCTGCTTCAGTTTTGGGACAACTTCCACCCCCCCTCCTTTCACCCAACCTGTGGAAGGACCAGACTCAAATTTCTCGCCTCTTGACCCCTCAGCAAACCTTTTCTTTTCCTGCTCCTCCCCCCACCCCACTCCACACACACCTCCGCCCGCTGAAGTTTTTTTGGGGGGTGAAGACCTGGGAAACTCCTGTGGTGGTGTGGTGTGTGTGTGAGTGAGCGAGAAAATCACCTGGAGGGCTGCTGAGATCTTGGAAAGAGCGCGGGGGGGGGGGGGCGGTTGAGATTGATTGGGGGGGGGGAGGGAAGCAGGAGGAAGGCAGGGCCGGTGCAGACGCTGCCGCTGCGAGGAGTTCCAGAGCCAGGGGGTGCACTTGACAAGCAGCATGCAGAAATGGTAAGAAGTTTTCCAACATCCTTTCTTTATTTCCTTTTAAAAAAAATGGGGGGGGGAACCCAGGCTAGCTTCTTTCTTTTTCTTCTTCTTCTTCTTCTCTCTCTCTCTCTGGTAAGTGTGTGCCGCAATGCAAACAGCCCTGCCTGGAAGCGTGTTTCTAAAAGCTTTGAAACAAACAAGCAGTAAGGCAAAAATTCCTGACTTGCAGGGAGGAGGAGGAGGAGGAGGAGGGGGGCGCGCGGAAAGCGGGAATGCTGGGCAGTGTCATGATCTAAAAGTTCGCCCAAACTTTTTTTCTTTTCTTCTCTCTCTCCCCCTCCTTTCCTCATCTCCCTTGTAGGGAGGGAGAGAAATTGGATAGGAGCTCAATTTCTTTCTTTTTCTTTCTTTTGGATTGCATCAAAGGTGAGGGAAGATTCGTAAAGAAGCGGGAGGGGCAAATGAATGAGATCTTCGCTGGAGGTGTGTGTGTGTGTGTGTGTGATCCACGTTGGGGGGGGGGTAATAAAGCAGTCCCTCCATGTCGGAGTTGAGAGGGGTGCACAAATGGAAAGGTCATCTTTGATAGCATATCAAGAGGCTACTATGGAATTGGGGCGTGGGGGGAGGGAGAGAGCCGCGATGTAGTGTGTGCGTTTATATATGTATGCGATCTACAACGCCTCAGGCTCAGAGACCAGAAGTGTAAAGCCGCCGTCCGCTAGCAACTTTTTGGCCATGTGCGTTGCAGTTTGCACCTCTCCAGGCGGCGATTGTTAGCAAAACTTGTCCGGGGAATGCTCGTGCCGTGTGCGGGCTAGGCAGAACGCAGAGCAGCGCATAACAGGCAGGCGTTTCTTTTAAGAGCATGCCACGAATAGAGGTTGCCAACCTCAACACGTTTACTCGGAAGGAAGCTCCATCGAAATTAGGAAACGTAGTGGCGGGGAGGGGGGCGTAAATGAGATTCATAAATCTAAGTCAAGTTTGGGTGTGCGTAAATCAAACGGGCATCGAATACTCCATGTCAGAAATTTGCAAAACGCGGATAATTTTTTAAAAAAATTCCTCACCCCCTTTTTTTGTTTTGTTTTATTTGAAGGCGTTATGCAAGTTACCATGAGCCAAGGAGACTTGGATCTCCCCTTGCTCAAGCACTTTTGCCTGGGTTGTGTGATGCAGACAGTTCTTAAATAACAGACACACGGAAAGAAGTAGGGAGACATCTATTTACATTAACTTATGCTTGCAGTTTAAAAAGATCCAACTGGCTCAGCTAGGCGGGTGCGGGCGGGGGGGGGGGCAGAGGTTTTGGCCCTCTTTAATATAGGGATGTGTGTGGTGGGTGAAATTTTCCTGGACCACTGTTGTGCATTTTAAGTGTACTTTAACCCCTGCGTGTTTTGCTGTTGTGACACACACACACATACACACAGCGTTTGGGGACTGGATGCTTTGTGTTCTGCGTGTGTAATTAGAATGTATTTAGTGAAAATAGTATTCCCTTCCACTTCCATAGAGTGACATGTCTTGTTCCAGTGATCAAAGCCCCTATTGGAGTGTAGGAGATGTGACTGTCAAATGCAGGGAACAATAAAGAGGGGAGGTGGGGTGGATAAAAAAGAAGAGGAACATCATGCGCTCCGGACTGTGGTTACAGTAACACTGGCAGAAATTAAAGTGGTTTTGAAAGCAGCCTGCAATTTATGATGCTTCTCATTTACCCTAGAGTCAAGCTGTTGTAAAATTGATGCTCAAAGGACATCATGTAATAATCGAAGTAGACCCAGGATTAAAGTGTCTTTATATTCTTTTGCGTGTGTGGCTCCGTAATAGTGCGAATGGCTTGAAGCTTTAAAGTCACAGCAAAACATTATAGACATCTTAAATCCTGCACGTGTTTTCCTTACATGGCAAGCAAAGCCTTAGAACACAAGAGTCTTCTTTTCTTTATCACCCCTTTATAAAATCTTTTCATGTACCATCTTTAATATCTTCTATGGTCAATAATTACTCTTGAAAACAGGACAATTTTTCTGCCATTTAAAAATGGGGGGGGGAGGAAGCACTTGAATTTTAATAATTAAGTTCATTCAGCCAGTAATATTTAATAAGCCTGCCTGATCAGCAGATCTTCTGAAGAATACCAAGTTCCTGCAAGGAAAGTATGGAACGTTTCTTGTCCTTGAAAATTTCAGGATGCTTCAGTTTGAAACTTAAGGACATTTGCACACTGTGATAAGGTGTGGTTTCTGTTTAAATTCTCCCAAGTATTGATTTCTCACTGTGTGGGTGGGCATGCACACATATAAAGATTTTTCAGTTTTTTAAAGTTTTAAATTCAAGTAGTAACAAAATACATCCCAAGTTGCATAATAAAGAGTTTCATTTGATCAGGTCTGCAGGCTGCACACAGTGAAAGAACGTTCAGTATTTATTCACAATGAGCTGCGCTTAAACCAAGTTCTTAAACTAGTCGATATAAACAAAGCTTAAAATGTAGCAAAGATCTGTTTAATGTTTGTTTTTTTCAAAAGTAGTTAATTTAAAAAATATTTATATTTTAAGAAATGTAGCAGATACACATATTTATTTCTTACTGCCCTGAATGTTTTTCATTCTTCGAAGTATTCGGAGCTCTGAATCTGTGTGTGTGTTTGACACACCAGCTTGTACACTTGCATGAAATAAAGCAGTAAAAGAGCTGGATAAAGGCAGACCTGACTCTTCCTATATTACAATATGTAAATGTTAACAGTTTGAATTTTCAAGTGAGGGGTGGGTTTTGTTTTGTTCTTTAGTTCAATGCTTTTACATAACATTTTGTCCTAATCTTGCTTGCTGTCAGGGATGTTTCATGGGTTGTGCAATTGCTGCAGTCCAAGAATGCCAATTTGCATTCCAGGAGTGTCATTTGATTACTTTTATCTGCACAACTCCAAGACTGGCCCAGACCTCTCATTTCATCTTGCCATGTCACGAGTCGATTCTGCATCGTCTTTTTTTCTCTCTCTGCAGAAATCTGCCTGATTTAGACAAGAAAAAGAAAAGCACTTTTCATGTTTCAGCTGCGGTCCCCCTGCTAAACTTGTCAGCAGCAGGATATGATTCACTTGGGGCCCAGAAGAATAGTACAGAGATGAGGGGTTAGGCGGTTCAATAAGCTCATGGACAGGTAGTGTGTGACATCCCAAGAGGGTTGAAGTTAATGAAGAACAGGTTCTCTACGTTCTGACCTGGTGCTGTCCCCACAGTTTTCTCATTTGATCTTTCCCAGCAAATTGATCTTTTTGTGAATTTCTGTCTCTCCTTTTTGGCCTCCACGTTAGTCCTTGTGAGACAGAAATTAGCAGAGCAACTTAAGTTGGCTAATATAGAACAGACGAAACTGGGCACTAGCCCTTCTCCAAAAGGGATGGGAGGCAGGTTATTCTTTGGTTATTCATACTGTTTTAAAAATAGAAAAAAGAAGAAGCTCCCAAAGTGGCAGTTTGCAAATTTGTTTTTGTCTTGTTATTAAAATAAAAGTATCAGTCTGGATTGTCTGCTCCTCACTGTATTAAAGGTATATCCCTTAAAAATATGCATACATTCTCTCTCTCTCTCTCTCTCTCTCTCTCTCACACACACACACACACACACACACACAAAATGAGTTTAGCAATGTACAGTAGAGGTTTCTTTTGGTATTTCACAGCTGAACTTGCTTGTTAGAAATGATTTGCTGATCTATAATGAGCCTTTTACAGTTCTAGTAAGACATGCTAAATATCAATTGCGCATGCCAGATACATTATTTATAGCCTGCTAAATAATTGTAATTCCATTGTATCCAGTACTTGAATACATAAGAGATTAAACAAGAAAAGAAGTCATTGCAGTTACTCAGAGTAAATATTATTTTACTGAAAACAGATTGAGAAAATTACTATCGGCATTTCCAAACTTGTGTTGGAAAAAAAAAGGAAAGGAAAACGATCCCTGAGCACTTTTGAAATCAAATGACTTCTAATGTGTGCATTATTTATATGTTCTCTCTTTTTATTACATGCACATCCTGGTCCTAAACACATTTAGTTGCAAATATGTGTCCTCTTTTTGATATCGGTTGAACTTGTTTCCAACTTAAGTAAACTTTAACATCAGTTCTAAAGTAGGCTGTCTGCCCCCCCATCTGTACAAGTATTACACAATCTAAGGTTTCAAGCTAGAGTTTTCCAAGACAAGTGTGAAAAGTAAAAAAAAAAATTAAATTATAATAAGTAGTATTTACCTTGCATATGTTATAGCAGATGTTACCATTTATCACCCACTTCTCTTTAAGCTTTGGCACTGGAAAAGTTGCTGTTAAAATCAAGAGCACTTTAGCATTTAGGGGAAACAGTGCCTCATCTCTTTCTCCCCCTCTGTGTCTATAATATCCATAGATACATAAAATAGGATTGGTTAAAGTTCTTTCTGAAGAGCTAGAAGGAACACCATGGTTTTGTTATTGGTGTCATTCCTATTTTAAATGTTATGAACTGCAATACTTGAATAGTATTGAATAGTCCTAATAGTTCTTGTCTTCTGGGTGACTGAATGATACTTTCGATGTGATGTTTATGTTTTGGTTTTCATTTTCAGAAGACTGTTCTTGGGTTTAAGAAGCTGACACACACACCCAATTCCCAGGAAAGTCCTCTTCATTCATATATTGCTGAGCAAGGCACCTTTTAAACTTAACTTTTCCCATACATCATGATTTCTTAAAAACTGTCTTAATGACTAATTGTCATTCCTGAAATTAAAGTAATGTCATTTTTTAGCAGAGCAGTCCTACGTCCTAAGTCAAAACACTCCAAGGTTGGAGCATCCCAACATATCCAAAGCCCTGTGAGGAAGGAGTGACATTCTTTTCCCTTCTGTCTGTAATCATCATCATCATCATCATCTTATTTCCCTCCATTTCAAGCAGTGGGAGGGAAATTACTTATACCAGCTGTAAGGCTGGCATAAATTTAGGGGGCATGTTCAGATACTGGGAAGGCTTTGGATCCTGCAGATCAAACTACCCCCAGTCCATCCACACCACACACCCAAACCACTTCATTTCTCCTCTCCCAACATCAGAGCTCCAATATCCAGGAGATAAATGAGGTGGAATGTTCTGCAGAGGCCAGGAGTGATCCATAGATGGATCTCCTCCAAGGCTGTATCTCTCTCTGACCTCGGTGGAGATCTGATATTTCATGGGACAACCTCCCAAGAACCATAGATTGTCAGGTTAAGAAATTACCTTGTCTGTGCTATTGTTATATTCATTTATTCATTCATTTCTTACAGTTCTATACTACCCAATAGCCAAAGCATCCTGGGTGGTTTACAAATATTAAAACCCTAAAAATGCAAAATATAAAACATGTAGAACAGTAAATCTTAGGAGCCATTAAAAACCACATTATATGCTGTCAAATGCTTGGGAGTAGTCTTAACTTGGTGCTAAAAAGATAACAATGTTGGCGCCAGGCATGCCTCATTGGGGAGAGCATTCCATAAATGGGTTCATCACCAAGAAGGCCCTCTCCCTTGTTGCCATCTTCAATGAGCCTATATAATGTAACTAGGATATGGATAGAGAAGGAAATTACAGGAACTCATTGATACTACTGTTACTTAGACCATTAAAAATGGGCAGTACAATAACTAAATGACAACCAAGAACTCAATCCTAATCACCCAGTGATGATGGCTAGAGAGGGTTAAAATGGCATGTTGGTGCCTCTTCACTGGACTCCAGCATGGGAAAGGAATGATGTTGGTGCTGGGGGTTCTGCCACACTGGAGCCCCCCTACTGTGCCTGAGTGAGCAGAAAGTTCTCCTGCCCATGATAGCAGGTGGAATAGCCCAAAATGAGGCATTCTGGAGGCAGGAAGGCACTAGCTTTGCATCTATTGGACCGAAAGCCATTTTATCCCTCAAACAGGCCCATTCTGGGTCTGTGAGTTATGCCCACCTTGAAGCTAATTTCCCTCCCCGTTTCTGTTGAGGGGATGGGAATGAAGAAGTCAAGACTCAGCCAGGCTGAACAGCCTGACAAAACTTCCCAACTTCTGTCTGGGTTAGCATGAGCTGGCAGAACTGGGGATGAGTTGGGAGATCCACTCGTTGATCACACACAAACCCCATGGCCCCACTCGGGGTTGCTCTGACCATCCCTATGAAAACAGTGGCATTGGACAAGTGAAATCCCATTGATTTAGGGTGACCATATGAAAAGGAGGACAGGGCTCCTGTATCTTTAACAGTTCTATTGAAAAGGGAATTTCAGCAGATGTCATTTGTATATATGGAGAACAAGTATATGTAAGTGTTCATAGGATTGCTCTTTAACTTGCAACTAACTCCCTAGATTGTGTCCACAGTGCTTTCCATTTACATTCAGATATCTTTTATCATTATTACTACATAAGAGTTATATATTTTTAAAGGCAGGCATTAGTTCTAGTTAAGCAAATAATTCTGCAGGAGAAGATCTCTTGCAGTGTAAAACCTAGTTGTCACTCAGGTAGTAAAATAGTGGCTTGGCTGCAGTTAGGGGGCTGCATGATTGAATGCTACTGTGTTTCATAAAAATAAATCCCTGTACATAGAAAGCTAGCATGTAAGAGAAAAGGATTCTAGCTTAGCCTCGTCTTTGAGGTGATAGTTATATATATGCAGGGGTGATTTTTTTTTTAATGGAGTAGTAGAACAGCATTCAGTCATGTGATCCTACAGTCTGAAGTGCTGCAGTCCAGACTTCGGCTTAACACCTCAGTGAGAAGTAGGCTCAATTATCATTTGTGGTGTTAACTTTTATTTTATGCTTATTAGAACTGGTAGGTCACCAAAATCTTTGTTCTTCTTTTATTTATTTTAAAAAAAATCTGTGCTGCCTTTCAGGATAAAACCCAAGTTAGCTTATATCAGAACTATAATATACAGCACACCTTACATAAATAAAATAACAATCTGAAATGGATATAAAACCATATAAAGCACTGTGTATTAAAAAGCAGTTTTAAAAGTTCTGTTTAAAAGCCAGTAGAGTCAGACATATCTCCGTAAGGAGGTAATTCCATAAGCACAGAGCTACTACTGAAAAGGCCCTGCTTCTCATTCTTGCCAATCTAATAGAATTTAATTAGCCTGAGAGGCCCAAACAAAGGGCTTCTCAGGCTAATCTCAAAACCTGGGCAGAGTCATATGGGTGCAGGCAGTCCGAAATCCAACCTCATCCCAAACCATTTGTGGCTTTATAGCATCATTTCCAGCTGTTTAAATTGGGCCTGGAAACAAACAGGTAACCAATGCAACCTGTACAGTATAGCTGTTGTCTTCTTTGATGGCCAATGACTATGCTGGCTGAGAATTATGGGAGTTGCAGTCCAACATGGGGAAAACCAAAACTGCCTATAGGAGCCCTTAGAAACACCTACGTTTCAAAAGCCATTTGACATTCAGCAGGAGTGACTCCTGTCATAGAAACTCGGAAGACAAAAGTCTGTTAAGTTCTGTGCAACCACAGAGAGATGGTTCTTTGAGTCCCAACCTGTGTGTCTGCTATATGAAGAGATACCCTTGAGCACATTCACCTTGAATTCACACACATGCTCCAGTGTGTGCACACAGCTCTTGTATGTGAAAGCATTTTGCCGTTCACGTTTGTGTTTAGGCCACTTCCATTCATGCAAAGCTCAACGCTTCCATTGATGTGAATGGGAAAATCTATTGCATTGGAGTTCTATCTATGCAATGAAGTGGGCACTAGGCATCTGGTACTAACTTAAAAGTATCTACCATTGATGGAAATACAAGTTATTTCAATATAGGTTCACTTATGTTTATGGGATTTAAAAGTTGTACTAGGAGTTAGAAGCAGATTGTGGGCTTATTTGAACTCTGCCATACATTTAAAAGATACTTTGGAGATCTTCTAATCCAGCCTGCTCCTCAGTGCGGGATCTGTTTAACTGCTGAACAACTCTCACTGCTAGGAAGTTTCTTTTAATGGCTAGCTGAAATCTGTTCCCCTGCCATTTCCACCCATTGGTCTTATTCCTGTCCTCTGGAGCAATAGAGAACAACTTTGTTCTATCTTCTGCATGGCAGGCTTCCAGATAATTTGAAAACTACTATGATGTCTCCTCTTAATCTTTTCTCCATGGTAAACCTATTCATCCCTTTTAGCTATTTCGCATAAGATTTGGGGCATGTCTACACCAGCCATGAAATCCGGGCTGGTCTCATATGGGTCCCTGTGCATCCATATGATGCACAGGGAATTCTGGGGGCAAACGGGGAAGGCCACGGGCTTTCTGTGGGATATCAGGAACCACGGAAAACCCAATGTTTCCCGTGGATAGTGGGCAGTATGGCTGCCGCTCCCACCTCTTCCTTTCCTCCCTGTGAGTAGCGGGGCTCTGAAAATGGGCACGGAGCTGTACAGGCCCATGGGGTGGGGAGTGGCTTCAGGTTTTTCTTTTCCATTTTTCAGTGAAGCGCAATTGTGTATGTGTGTGGTTTTTTTTAAAAAAAAGTTGACCGCGATGTCCCTCTTCCCTTCCGGGATGTCACACTGCCGTTTGGAGGGATTGTGGAAGCAGGTAAGTCTGCGATCCTCCCCTCTCCCTCCCTCTACATCCTTAGGTGTAGACAAGCCCTAGGTTTTCAGAACCCTCACCATTCTGGTCATTCTTCTCTGGACATGCTCCACTTTGTCAACATTCTGCTGAAAATACAGTGCCCAGATATGAATACTATGGCTTGACCAGGACAGAATAGAGTGGAATTATGACATATTTCTGTTAACACAGCCTAAGATTCTATTAAGGGGTGTGTTTTTTTTAAAGAAGCTGCATCACATTGTTGGATCATCTATACATGGAATCAAGTTCCATTAAAATGTATATGATTGTCATAGTTTTTTGTGAACCGCCCAGAGAGATCAGGCTATTGGGCGGTATAGAAATGTAATAAAAATAAATAAATAAATAGTTTACGATCAGATTGTAATGTAATAGTTTAGGATCAGTAATGTAGGAGCCAGTGTGGTGTAGTGGCTAAGGTGTTGGACTGGGAGTCGGGAGATCCGGGTTCTAGTCCCCACTCAACCATGAAAACCCACTGGGTGACTTTGGGCCAGTCACAGACTCTCATCCCAACCTACCTCACAGGGTTGTTGTGAGGATAAAATGAAGAGGAGGAGGATTATGTATGCCGCCTTGGGTTCTTGGAGGAAAAAAGGTGGGATATAAATGTAAATAATAATAATTATGTAAGATCAGATCGTAAAGTTTAAAATTAAGGATTACCGCTGCCATCCTGTCTATCTACTCACCTGAGAGTAAGTCGAATTGAACTCAGTGGGACTTACTTCTAAGTAAGGATGCATAGTACCAGGCAGCACAGCTGGAATCTTATACACACTAAGGAAAATCATTATTGAAATCCGTGAGAATGACTTCTGAGTAAACATGCTTACGATAGTGATTCACAGCTAATATTATCATCAGGTTACCTTCTGTATTGTTTTGAGTGATCTGCCTTCCCTGTGCGATGCTTTCTTTGCTGATTGTTGTTCACTAATAGGTTTTTATTATTTGAAATATATTTCAATTGATTTAGTGGAAGAAACCTATTTGAGGAACCTATGGTGTTTTGATCATTTTTGTGAAAATGCAGCAGAAGTCACAATCGGAAGGTTTAAAACATTTCAAAGTTCTGAAAAGTGTTTTCGTGCTTTTTTAAAAAAAAGGTTGAGAGTCTCTCGAAGTTATAAAGCCTAGTTATTTTTCTGTAACACCTAACAATCATGTGCTTTTCAGATAGTGTATTATACATTCATGCCAATGATATTGATAATTCTAGGAAGAAGATGTGTGAATAAAGTGCTGTATGGATTATGAATTGCTCTTGGTTTTAAAACAGATACATCTGCAGCATTGAGACCCATTTCATTATCAACTGGGATACTATTGAAAGACAATGCTGCAACAGTGTCGTAATTGTCAAGCGAGCCTTTTGTCCTGAAACTTGTGATTCCTGTGTCTTTTTAATAGCTGCTTTTTAATGTTCGGTAAAAAGATGTAACAGCACACAGAAAACATTTTTCCCTTTTTGTGACCTTACATTTGCCAAAGTGCCCCATGCTGGAATTCCTTTTCAGTATCTTTTTTTCCTCCAGAGCCAGACATGTACCCAGACACAAAAGCCTCTGTGTATAGCAAGCTGTTTTAAATATTGTGACTTGCTGATGTGCTGTCCTTTCTCTGCTTGAGCCAAAGATCTCTGCTCAGTGTCTGTAGATTACCAAGCCCCTTCTTCATTGTACCTCTTGTCAGCTATTCCTATTCATTTAACCTTTCATTAGTGTCTGTGCAGCTTCACTGTCTGGAAAGGCAAGGCAGAACCTAAAGGCCTACTGTCACAGTTATTAGATTTCTCGGTTACATCCCAGCAACCATAATGGAGTAAGAGTCAACACTATTGTCATGCATGCTGCTGTCCTGGGGTGCAAGTCTTCTGTGCATGTCAAGGACATGTGCCACATGTTGATAATGCATCCCAGGGATAAATGCACAACATGAGAGATAGACCAAGGCTGGCAGTAATGAGCTTTGTGGGAGTCACTGTGAAGACAAACAGTTGAGAAGGAATTCTGCTTAAGGAGCCAAAAGAGATGGAGTCGAATTAAGTGTTGCCAGGGTTCGCCTGTGAGGTACTTGTCAATCATCTTACTTTCATTTTACGTTTCTGTTACAAGAACAACAAAAATTAAATGCTATCTGCAATGGGCAAAAGTACTGACTTTAACAGTAATATTATAATAATAGAAATAATAACAATAATAATAGTATAATATCAACAACTACTACCTGGCTGCAATGGAATATACAGTTTGTCTTGTAATCCTCTAAAATGAAACTTGTCAGCTATCAAAGCGATGAACGTTATCAAAACTAGCGATGAACTATCAAAGCAATAAAAACATTGGCAGCACTAATGATACGATCAGCTCTAAGCAATGGGATCTGGCATTGCTCTTTAGAAATTAAGGGTTGTTTTTATTGGCTGTTGTAAGCTTTTGTAATTTTTTGTTTTGTTTTAAAAGTTAGTTTGGCTTAGAGACATCTGAGGTACCCAAAATAATACCTGAAACTAAAGCAAGTTCTACACCAAGCAGAATATAACACTATGAAAGCCATTTGAAAACAGTATATGGAATGTATCACGGGCCCCAACAGTCATCAGTGCACTTCAATACCATTATAAAGCAGTAGCGTAGATCTTGCCTAAAGAACTAAATAAATTATGTCCTTTTTCTGTGAACGAGCATTGTAGCATATCTATCCTGTTGTGCTTTCATTTCTGTTTAGCTGAGGCTTATGATGGGACAAAGGATATCCAGAAGCAAAGGAGGATGACTTAAGAACCTTGCTGGATCATACCCAGTAGGGCAGGGTGTCAAAACTCTTTCAGCCCAAAGGCCAAATTCAGTTTCTTTCAAGGGCTGCATTCCAGTGGTGGGTTGGACCAAAGGCAAAAGGGATCCGGCCAAAACACCAAAAATACCAGCTTATTTTAGCTTAAAGCCATTCTTGCTAGTAAGTAAGCCTTAGGAGAAGGACTTCAGCCTTTTAGAAGGAGGAGGGAGGAGGGAAAACTGCAACAAAGCTGGGAAACCACCCATCTATCAGAAGTTGGGGGAAAGGTGATGGGGCCAGGAAAAGGGAGTGTGGTCACCAAGGCAAACTCACAAAGGTAGATTCAGCCCATCGGCCTGAGATTATTCAACACCCGAGCAGTAGGGATTTTAGCAGTGATTAGATGCCTCCAGGAAACCCACCTAAGACAATAACTCTCTATTCAGCAGCAAGTATTCTGGCCTGCTTGCATTGGCTGCCTATACGTTTCCGAGCCCAATTCAAGGTGCTGGTTTTAACCTATAAAGCCTTACACAGCTTGGGACCACAATACCTGATGGAACGTACGCTGCGCTCAACATCTAAGGTCCTCCTCTGAGTGCCTACTCCGAGGGAAGCTCAGAGGATGGCAACAAGGGAGAGGGCCTTTTCAGTGGTGGCTCCTTAATTATGGAATGATCTCCCCGATGAGGTTCGCCTGGCGCCAACATTGTTATCTTTTCAGCGCCAGGTTAAGACCTTTCTCTTCTCCCAGGCATTTAAAAACATTTAACAACATATGCTAAGTTTGTTTGTTTTTTAATGGACCCCAGAACTGTTGCTGTTTAAAATGGATACTGTTTTATACTGTTATTTTTATATTTTTTGATGGTTTTAAATTTTGTATATATTCTTTTAAATGTCCACTGTTTTTAACTTTTGTAAACCGCCCAGAGAGCTTCGGCTATGGGGCAGTATATAAATTTAATAAATAAATAAATAAGTATTTCAGAAACATTTTCTCTGAACCTGAAAAGGTCATGGTTAAGAACTTAAGAAGTGCCCTGATGCTGGATCAGACCAAGAGTCCATCGAGTCCAGCACTCTGTTCACACAGTGGCCAAGCAGCTGTCAACCAGGGCCAACAAAGCAGGACATGGTGCAACAGCACCCTCCCACCCATGTTCCCCAGCAACTGGTGCACACAGGTTTCTGCCTCAAATACTGGAGATAGCACGCAACCATGAGGGCTAATTGCCATTGATAGCCTTCTCCTCCAGGAATTTATCCAACCCCTCTTTAAAGCCATCCAAATTGGTGGTCATTACTACAACTTGTGGTAGTGAGTTCCATAATTTAACTATGTGCTGTGTGAAGAAGTACTTCCTTTTATTTGTCCTGAGCCTCCCACCAATTAGCTTCATGTGATGACCCTGGGTTCTAGTATTTTGAGAGAGAGAGAGGAAGAAAAATGTCTCCCTATCCACATTCTCCACACCATGCATAATTTTGTACATCTCTGTCATGTCTCCCCTTAGCCTGATTTTTTCCAAGCTAAACAATCCCAGCTGTTGTAAACCACCACCACCCACTTAATAATGCTGTCCTCCAAGACTTTGTCTGGTTCATTTTTAAAGCCACCTACTCCACTGGTCATCATTCTGCCAGTGGTGATCACCAAGTCTGGTGGCAGAAATTAACTATGTGTGAAGTACTCTTGTCCTGAAGCTACTACTACCCCAAATTTATTTCATTGGGTGATCCTAAATTCTAGTATTATATGAGAGAGAGAGAGAGAGAGAGAGAGAAATTTTATTTACAATCTAGCATTAAAATTCTCTTGAGATGGAAAGTACAGTTGTCAGGAAAACAAGTTACCTACTTTAATCTACTGTAGAATTACTATTAATGGAAGACAGAAATTTCAGCAGTAATTAGGGAGAAAAGTCAAGGCATCTAAACTAGGAGCCTAAAATGCCGTTAAATATGGAATTGCCAAAAGGTTGGGGTGAAAGAGAAGAAAGAATGGAGTTCCCAGTATGCAGGGTAAGCTTGACTTCACAGCTGAAATTACCAGGGTGCATATAGGACAACCTGGGCATGATGGGAGTTGCAGTCCGACATACCTGGAAGGCAGCAGGTTGGGGAAGGTTGATATAGACTGACTGAACACTAGCTTAGTTCTTAGTCTTGCCCTTCCTTCATGCTTTTAGGCAGTTTATCTGGCTTAATTTTTTTTTCATTTTAAAATACCACATGAATGTTCATGGATCTGGCCATTAATTTATTGCCTTATTACTTTAAAAGAAAGTAAGACTTTTAAAGAAAGCTCAAAACTGCTTCAGAGATGGGGAAATTTTAGTGATATCACAAGGGGGGTGAAGCAGCCAATTGGTGTTATGCACAATGGCCTTCTGCTTCAAACTTGCAGAACCACTTTTTAAAGTGCTTGACCATGGAGAAGAAAATGAATGTAGGGAACACCCATTGCTCGAAAAATATAACATGTCTTCCCATTGGTATCCGAACTCTGTCCACTCTGTACAATTATAATTTGTTTATAGGTTCTAGATCTGTGTGATATCAGAAAGATGCTACCAGGTGAGCCCTTTTGTGTGGCCCTGGAGGAACATTTAATATTCTTAGAGTTTTCTGATAATTGCGTACCATGCGCAAGATAAAAGAATTCCATAGATGTTGCTAATATTTCTTCATGCTCAATGCTGGTATAGGAAGAATACAGTCGGCCTGTTATGATGTGAATAAGGTTGTGTAAGATGCATACACAAACAGATATGGATGGCTAGAATAAAGTTCCCAATTTCAAGTTTTTGTCCCTTTGACATTCTATTTAAGTTCCTCTAAATACTGTGAGTTCATGAACAGAAAACATTGTTGTGGTGTTTTCTTTTCCTCTTGTCTAATGAAAGAAGGAAAAGTACTGCAAACAGTGTTCTATGCCTTAGAAGGTAAAGAGGCAAATTGAGGAGCGAAATACAATTACTCTAGATACATACAAAGGAAAATCTGCTTTATTTATGCTGTGTCTTCTTAAGCAGATGCTATAGTTAATCATGCATAAAAATGATAGAATGTTTTGCTACAGAAATGATAAAATAGTGGTTGTTCAAAAATCGTGTTAGGTCATCACATTATAAAAGCAATAATGAATCTGAAATTTAAAAACAAAAAACAGCCTCCAGGCATGAGTGTGAACATCTGAACAATGTAGGCAGGGTATCAAGGATTTTATCGTCACTAGATTGATATGGGCTTTGATGAATGCAGATGTTATGCCCTGATTTCATGTTGAAAAGTAAAAATGCCACTTGTGGATCAAACAATTTAATTTTAATGTGGGTTTTTTTAAATGAATGGCTGTACCTGGCATGGAGAGCTGGGTTGTGTGTCTTTGTGTTTTGTTTTAAAGAAAGTAGCTTAGTAAGGTCATTTTAAAAAGCGTATATTAAAACTGAATTAAGAATTGAAGAAATATGACAGTACAACTGATTTGGAGAACTTCATTTGTGCCAGTGTTGAATTAAGAGAAATACTTGCTTTCCTGGAAGCTCACAATTTCTTCATGTTAATACAAGTCTATACTTATTGCCGTCTAACTAATTGCTTTTGTAGTTCTTTTGATAGATTGTTATTGGCTTAACCACACTGAATTTGCTAGGCATTGTGCCAGTTTCATTAAACAAAAGTTTTGTTATTTATCTTGGTACAGAAGTACCAAATTTGTATTGTATGTACCTTTTAAAACCTGTCAATATTGAAAATATTTACAAGGAGATGCTTAACAACTAATACAATATATGAATGGCACTTACTGAATTACGCTTCCAGTCTACACCTTCTCCATGTTTGGATGGGAGATATGCAGATGTCCCCCTATTTCATTGTCTTTATATATGCAGGCCCCCACAAACAGAGGATATTATTCATTATGTATTCTTGTATGAATTGTACACCAGTCCCAGGAAAAGGTTTCTTGCACCTTTGTTGGGAGGAATGTCTGATAGAACTTTGGCTGAGCAAGTATGTAAACTACTGGTAGATATGAATCTTTATATAACCAATCAAGTAGCTGCTAAAAAGAATAGAGCAAAGGTCTTAAAAACTGTTGCTGTGAGCTGTGTACGTGAAGAATTGATGTGATTGGTTTGTTCAATCCATTTTTGAGTGATTTTATCTTTTCTGGTAAAATTATAAGAACATATAATTCTATGCAATAAAATTGACTGGCTAAACTAATACAGTACAATGCACAACATGAAACAACACAACCTAATGATTTTTCCTAATAATATTCCCAGTGATATTATCTCTGTATATTCAGAGATTAGTGAAATGATTACATTTTTAGAAATAAGTGTTAATACACATGTGAAAGTTCCCTTATCTAAAATATCGATAATAACTTGCAAGAGGTATTAAGTAACTGCAGGATCTCTGCAACCTCTGAAGTCAAGCAAGGACTGGGTGAGTAGTGTCATCTCTGAAGTGCTGTAATCATTACTATCCTGTCCCATGGTTACTGATGTGAAAACTCAAACACTAGTCTCCCACATGGTAATGATATCTCCAGAGACTTGAGTAGTAAGGGTTGATATACTTCAGCAGACATCATTTGGAGACAGAATTACAGTGGTTGAGTAGACACGCTGGTTGTCCACTTATACCTGCATGTGGGAAATTTGCTTTCTCTCTTTCGCCGTTCTCAGGATAAATTCCATTTTTTCAGCATCAGGTCACTGCATGTGATCCCTGTGTGGTGAGATCCTTGTGAAACCACATTGACTGAAAGTGCCCAATATGTGAAACAAAGCCATCTCATGATGGGATTAGTAGAGATTGTATGATGGATTCGATCAAGGATATGACAATTTACCTTCTTGACTATCTTGCTGCACACAGAGAGCAAAGTATCAGTGTTGACATAGTATGTATTTTCATTACCACAGGCTCTCAATTATCTTTAGTTATGGAGATGAATGATAGGAATGAATAGAAATAGAAGACTGTTTCACATTTGCATGTTAATCATTGTTTATTAACCAGCAGATGAATGTGTGAACTGACTCCACTAAAATACTGTATTTGATGTGACATCAGGATATATGTAAGGTCTGTCTTTCCTAACCTGATGCCTTCCAGATGCTTTAAACTTCCAACTCTCATCAGCTCCAACCAGCAGGGCCAATGGTCAAAAATGCTGAGAGTTGTGGCTCAAAACATCTGGAGAGCACTAGGTTGGGAAAGGCTGGTTCATGGCATTCATGCTTCCATGTCACTACTTGATGATACAGGATGTTTAAGTGATGTTGAGCATCCCGTAGACCTGAATGAAGTGATACTGTATTTCAAGAGGTGTGTGAGTATTAAACAAATAAGTATCTGGGCCAAACAGCTATTGGTTTATTTTTGTATGACTTTAATAGGCCATGATTTTTCTATATCTTCTAATCTATTTTGTCATTTGGTTTCAATTCATGAAAACAAGCATGTACATATCGGCCTGGTTCACACAATCAAGCAACCCCAGAGTTAACAAACTATGGCTTGTTTGTGAGTGCAATTGAGTGAGTGTACTGGCTCCTACCCACTCACCTCCTCTCGCTTTCTGAAACAACTCAGAAATGTTCCCCTTCCTGGGTTATTGTCATGATGTGCCAACCCATAATAGACACAGTGACTTGGTTCACATGTTACACCAATTCCTGGGTTAAATAACCCAGGTATTGGTGTGGCTCTGCAGGAACAAGTGAGAACGCTGCCTCCCACATTCTCACCATTTAAGAAGAGCCATTCTGGATCAGACCAAGGGTCCATCTAGTCCAGCACTCTGTTCCCACAGTGACCAACCAGCTGTCAACAATGAGTAAGACATGATGCAAGAGCACATACCCATGTTCCCCAGCAACTGGTGTATAGAGGCTTATTGCCTCTGATACTGGACGTAGCACATACCCTTCAGGACTAGTAGCCATTGATAGCATTCTCCAGGAATTTATCCAACCCCCTTTTAAAGCCATCCAGATTGGTGGCCATCACCATGTCTTGTGGTAGTGAATTCTATAGTTTAACTTCCTTTTATCTGTCCTGAATCTTCCACCAATCAGCTTCATGGGATGACTCCAGGTTCTAGTGTTATGGGAGAGGAAGAAAAATGTTTCCCTATCCTCATTCTTCACACCATGCATAATTTTGTATCAGGTCTCCTCTTAGCCTCCTTTCTTCCTAGCTAAACAATCCAGAATCAGCTTCCCCAAACAACCCAGGAACAACCCTTTCTGGGTTGTTGTCATGATATGTGAACCCACGAATTGCACCCAAAAAACTCTTGAGTTAAAACTCTTGGTTATTTGACCCATTTATTTATGGGTCAGTGTAGTGTAATGGCTAGAGTGTTAGACTGGGACTCAGAAGATCCACGTTGTAGTCCTCACTTACTCAAGGTTGTTATTACTTCATGCCCCAGCTTGCAAAGAAAAAGACCAGTGTAATTTTAACAAACTAGTGTAATGCCTCAAACATGGGGCATTACAGTTAGTCAGAATATAGCTGCTTTATTGCTAACTGAGAATTGATGGTATAGTCTTATTACATTGGTGCTTTGTCAGCAACACTGGTTGTGTTTTCAGATGTAATTCAAAGTGCTAGTTTAGATCTCCATGCCTTGGAACCAGGGTACCTGCCTGTCTCCAAAGGTGCCTGTCCACCTTAATCTAAGGTGACCATATGAAAAGGAGGACAGGGCTCCTGTATCTTTAACAGTTGTATTGAAAGGAGAATTTCAGCAGATGTCATTTGTATGCAGGCAACACCTGGTGAAATTCCCTCTTCATCACAACAGTTAAAGCTGCAGGAGCCCTGTCCTCTTTTGTATCTGGTCACTCTACAGTGTAGCTCCTGCAGGTATAAATAAGGGGGTAGGGGCAACCATTTTGCAAAGTATAATTTCTGCAACTATTGCCCATGTTTTCCCACTTCTCTGCTGTAGTTCTCTAATACTGTCTCCCCCCCCCCCAGTTGTGTGTTTCGCCCCTCCCCACATACACAGGGGAGGTACTCATCCCCTCATGCAGGTAAACTTTCATTTGTCCAGACACTTTGCTCCAACCATTGTCACAGCTGGTCAAACACTTGTGAGCACATGCAGGATGAGAGCATGAAGCAGTACAAGCTGTAACACACAAACACACACCTTGTTCCTTGCAAGTCCCAAGGGGAAAGGGGTATGTATATCCACAGTCACTGTAGTTCTCCATATTGAGTAGGGTGACCATATGAAAAGGAGGACAGGGCTCCTGTATCTTTAACAGTTGCATAGGAAAGGCAATTTCAGCAGCTGTCATTTGTATATATGGAGAACCTGGTGAAATTCCCTCTTCATCACAACAGTTAAAGGTACAGGAGCTATACTAGAGTGACCAGATTTAAAAGAAGGCAGGGCACTGCAGCTTTAACTGCTGTGATGAAGAGGAAATTCCCCCAGGTTCTCCATATATACAAATGATACCTGCTGAAATTCCCTTTTCAATGCAATGGTTAAAGATACAGGAGCCCTGTCCTCCTTTTCATATGGTCACCCTAATATTGAGGGTTGGAGTGAATGTTGTTGCATGAACAATGGGTGTGCACTCCTATGGTACCATCCTCTCTTCTCTCTGTCTCTCACAAACAACTCCTATACATCCAGGTTCAGAGACTATGTGCTCCAGTAGCAGACTATTACTTGTTACTCTCACTGTGTCTCCCCTCAATCTCCATGGGCTTCTTTTCCATAAATACAGGGCCTTCTCCTGTTTCCATGAAGGCCATAAGGGTGGTCAACCATGGTCAGTAGCAATGCGAAGGATACCCTCAGCTGTTTTTCTGTGGGGCTGTCAACCCACTTGCTCCTACAATGGTCAGTTATGCAATAGGTGCACCTGTTCATAAAACAGAGCTGGAGCTATAAGTACTCTGCACCTGCTACTCAGGCACACAGCTCTCCTTCCTCCTAGATACTGTTCAGTAAAGGTGATGTCTTTGCCACATTTGTTTTGTCTTTATTGTTAAGGGGTCATAGAATAGTAGAGTTGGAAGAGGCCATGAGTCCAACCCCCTGCTCAATGCAGGAGATAAGGGCCATAGATAAGGATCTCTTACTGACACCCTAGGATGACCCTTTTCCTGATTTTGCTTGCACGTGGGAACCCCTTTCCTGTTTTTCCCAGCGTGGGGCTGTTTTGTGGGGTTACTCCTCTTTGTGTGTTTTGATGCAAAATGGTGCTTGTGAGGCGCAAAAGGAGATTTGAACTCCTGGCTCCAGAGATGCCTGGAAACTGGCAGTAGCAGGCTCATCCTTGGCAGTGCTACTGGGGCAAATAGAATGGGGATTCTATAGGTTTTGAATCGCTGCCTAAGGGTGTGTCCCCATCGTTGCAAGTTGAATGGCATAGGTGTTGTAGGTCGCATTGCCCCTAACTGATGGTCTTTGGCAATGTTTCCAGGGATGATCCAGGTGTGTTTGCATTTTTTATGCCATTTTGAGATTTTCTGAGTGGTCTCGTTTCTCCTCCCCTCCTGGGCTGAGCAGTTATAGGGTATGGCAACCATTCCACTGGTATAGTGGCAGTGTTTCTCGTCCCCCAGCATAATTAAAGGATAAGATTGCTTAGTTAATGTTTATTGTTCTTTGAGGGTGTTGTGAACTTCTTTAAATTGTAAAGCAGTCTTGTTTGATTGAAGACGTTGGCACAGTTTAGACGGTTTTAATAAATCACTACATTTGCCTCAGTTATACTGTAACTACTAAAAACACACGAGAAGAGAGATGTGGGGAGAGGACCCAGAATTTATTTGAGATTTCTTAGTTATAGTATATTTTCTCTCTCTTTGGGGAGAGAGTGTTTATGCCAGAAATGTTTTGGCTAAAAGTCTGGTATTAAATTGAGGACAAAGTACAACACTGTGCTGAAATGATATGTGTGAAAGTAAGTGTGCAACCATTGGGGAAACCAAATATTATGCTGATTCATTTCCTACCCTAGGGATAACTTCTTGGTAACTTGATCTCAAGGGTAGTAAATAAGCTAGTGCAGTACTGGACTTTCTTTTTTCTTTTTGAGGACTGTGATGGGCATCTTCCTTCCACATTCCTCTTGAACTTATGGTGCTGTAGAGCTCCCTTCTCAGCATTCTCACACAGCATTAAGTGTTCTTGGCACTGTTGAATATTTAATATGTCATTTCATTCTGATACAAGTAAACCCCTCTAGACATCTTTGCAATCAAAGCTATTATTGTAAACGTGAACTCTGTAAATAGGTAGAAGTAATAGCAAAAGCAGCAGCATCTAACAAACAAATCGCTGCCATTTGTACCATTCTGAGAAATGAACCCGGTCATGTATCTAGTGCAGCCTTCCCCAATGTGCATGTGGAATGTTCCCCTGGGGATTGTGGGAGATGTAGTCCAACATAACTGGAGAGCGCCTGATCAAGATAGATTGATCTAGTATGTTGACTAAGCAATGGTGAGACAGAGGCTTGCTAGTAATTGCCTTTTTCTTTCAAATACTTGACTATTTTCTAAAACATTGTGATCTTAAATGTTGTATTGTTCTGAATGCTGGCCTGGCCATACTTAGCATACTGGTTGGTGACGACCCAGGAAGTTCATGGAATGTCTCTTTATGAGAGGCTAATTGTTAGGGAGATTGCTGGTTAATTGCTGAAGATGGGTGGATGATGTTTTCTCAATAGGAGAGGCCACAGGAAGTTGCCATACCTTCTCTCTCTCTCTCTCTCTCTCTCTCTCTCTCTCTCTCTCTCTCTCACACACACACACACACACACACACACACACACACACACACACATACACACACACACACACACACGCGCTCTCCAGCTAAAGGTGTGGGAAGAACTGAGTTACCTATGTGAAAAAGACTGCAATGTTGAGGGCTAGTTGTGAGCTCTGAAAGCATCTTGGGTTTAGGTACTACTTTAAGGGATCTGATGATGGGGTAAGCACATCTAATGCATGCTAAGAGTGCTGTGCTGTTTGCCTCCAGCTATGCTGGCATATTAGCAAATGATCCAAACTTTGCCCCCCTCCCCGCCCCCATGCCATTTTTCTAGGATCTCTTCTCTAAAAGGAAGCCAAACCCTAGTAAGCACTGCTCCTGGCACTTCTGCCTGCTTGGGAAGTGGAGAGTAGGTAATGGTATATTTGGATAGTGAGACCTTGTATATCCTGTTCACTATACCTAATATTTGATTGTAGAATATATTCTGTGGCTTTAGTCATATGGAGTATGAATCGATATAACATGATGTAGCATTTGTCCAGTATTATTAAAGTATCAAAATCAATTGCAGTCCTGTACTTCTTGTGATATGAAGATATAAGTAGCTGAACACCGAGTGTGTGCATATTGGGTCACTTATGAGTGATGCCTGTGTATAAACCTGTTTCCTTCTCTATATGTGCTTAAATAGGCACATTGTTTTAACTGTTTTAATAGTTCTACTGCTTTTAAATTACATATTGTTATAACTTGGTTTATGGTTTTATTTGTTTTTAGTTGTGTATATTTACTGTTTTTATACTGTATGCTTTTATCTGTACTCCGCCCTGAGATCTTACTGATATAGGGCGGGATATAAATGTTATAAATAAATAAATAAATAAATAAATAAATAGCTGAGCACTTCTTCATTGGGTATGTGAATTGGGCCCTTAGCTTCTGCATTTTCTTGCCCAACCAATAATGTTAGATGCTATACAGTAATTCAGCTATTTAATGTGAGAACTGATATCATTTGCTGCTAAGGACCTATTCCTACATACATTTTTAAAAATAGTCATTGAAAGTTTTTGGTGTTCTTTTTTTTTCTTTTTTCGATGTAAATAATGCAATCCTAAAAGAGAAAAGTATATCCTTTCACCTAAGGAAGAGAAATTGCACACACCCCCCCGGTAATCTGTCATGTAGCTTGTATTTACTGCTGTAGGGAAATATTTTTCTTTCTTGAGCCTTTAAAGAGATATTTAAACATAATATGCTCATACCTGTAAAATCATTTGGTAGGATAAAAAAAAATTTAAACTTTGTATATTTTTATAACACAGTATACCTTGTCTTTGAAAGTTCCATTTAAAGTGTTCTGTCATATACTGCCAAAAAAGTTGTTCAGAACTCTGTGTGTGTTGAAACATGCATGCCTGTCCCAGTGTCATAAGTAATTATATCTCTTGTGCGCTTGCTTCTAGTAATTGGAAAGTTCGACCTACCGCAGGATACATTTTAGCATTTGATTGTATCTTGAGGACATGTTACAGAAATCAAGTTTTCCACCATGCAGCAACTTGAAATTGTAAACAGATATTATTTTAAGTGCATCATCCTGTGAATGTTTCTCAACATCTCTCTTTCTCTGTGTTTTCTATGAAACTCCAGGGAGGCTTTTAAAAACGCGCGTGTTTGCATTTAGCAGTAATTAAGCCTGCAGTGTCTCTCCCCCTCCCCACCCCCCAAAATACCCTACTGCGTTTCAAAGAAGGTGTTTGATACTTTATATCTGAAATTTATCCTTCTTGTTGTCATATTTCTTGCAGCTTTTGGCTTGCTCAGCTACAAATAGACTTGTTGTGTCTAGCTGTGATTGATAAACTGAAGGACAGATGGGAGGGGTGGTCCTGACGTTGAACTAATGGGTCCCCCTGTGGTACGCTTCACATTTTGAAGGAGAAGTAGGCTGGTGTAGTACAGTTGCAAAGAAACTGAGGTATGAATTGGATGCTGTTGCACTGATATTCTGCTTGTGGCGGCTGGTTGATCACTCTGTGAAAAGAATGCTGGATTATGGACCCTTGGTCTGATCCAGCAGGGCTTTTCTTATGTTCCATGTTCTTAAATCCCTAGTTCAAATGTCATCTCTGCTGTGAACTCATTAGGAGGCCTTAGGCCAAACACACTTCCTCAGCCTCACTACTCCCATCTGCAATATAGAGGATGAGTCCAAATCTTACTGGGTTCTTTTGAGGATTAAAATTAGAAAATGCATGTGAAGTGCTTTGAACACTTGGAAACATATACATGTTTTAAGGATGACAATGATGGATGTGCACATTGAAGGTTTATCATCTACCTGCTTCTGCCCTGTAGTGTGTGAGGGACAAATGCGTATAACTAAATCTCAATATATAATTGAGTAACTTCTGGTTATCCCCCCCCCGCCCCCTAATTCCCCCAGTGAGTTTCCAAAAGTGTTAGAGAATTCTCACCTTAGAAAAACGTTCTTTTAGGAAGGCTGGGGCCATTTGGCTGGAAGCAGCAAAAGGATTAAACAGAGCCCTCTATCACTCTTCTGCCTCTTATCCACTTTATAAAATTAAGAGCCTGAAGTTGACTTTCATTTTAAAAATGGCGCTAGGCCTCAGTTGCATTTCTTTGTTGCATAATGTGTGCTTGCTCCTGAGACGATGGCATATCTTCCCCTTTTTCCAGTCCTGCCCCTCGCATAGGATACTGTAGAAACATGTTGCTCAGAGTTGTGTTGGCTGCAGCTCTGACATTTGTATCCACAGTATGCACATGGGAAAACAAGAGGACATAATCTGTGGGCCAATACTAGCAGTCAGTGGTTAGACTGGAGCCTATGAATGGATTTGTGTGTTGTAGGATACTAAAGGGAATTGAGAACCAGAATGATTTTTAAAAAATGGCTAAATGAACATAGAGTTTAAGGGCCTTCCTAGACGAGGCCTTAGCGCGCCTTCAGACCCGGTTTCCCTGCTGTGCATCCAGATGACGCACAGGAGAATCCGGGCCCAGGCCGCAGTGAGTCCTCCTCCTTATGGCGCGCCTTTTCCCCAGCTCTGGCCGGGGCTGGGGGAAGTCTAGTGACTTCCGTGGCTTTTGGCAGCTACTTGCTTACTTGCGAGTAGCCGCGAAAAGCCGCGGACCTGGCACAGCGCTCATACGAGCGCTGTGCCCATCGGCCCGGGGGGGGGGAAGAGAGGGGAGGGGGAAGGATGGGAAGGGGGGAGGGCAAGGGGGGAGGGTGGGTGAGATCGCGCCGCACGCTGACGCCGCCCGAGCAAGCAGGCGAGCGGCGCTTGCCCGGGCAATGCCACCCCATGCCAGGCATTGCCCGGGCAAGCGCCGCTCGCCTGCTTGCTTGGGCGGCAGAGGCGTGCGGTGTGATCTCACCCGCCCTCCCCCCTTGCCACCCCCCCTGCCATCCTTCCCCCCCCCGGTAAAAAAAACAGCTTACCGTCTCCGGCGGCTTCGGGGCGCACGCGGCCCCTTTAACAACAACAAAAATGGCGGACGCTGCAGGGATCCGACGTCCCTGCGCGTCCGACATCTGGAATCCTGGGCGAGGCGCGCTAACGTTAGCGGGCCTTGGCCCCGCCTCCCTGCCGGCATAAGCCGGCACGTCTAGCAAAGCCCTGAGTCTCTGTTGAGTGTAAAAGTGTTGCTAGGGTGCAGGTGGGTGAGTGAGATCCAGGTCATCCATTAATTTATTGCACAATAGGTTGAGTGGTTCTGCCTTGTGGGAGGGTTGTTAAAAACTGGGCTATAGATGAAATGGAAGGAAGGAATTTTCAAAAAATGTATTATATTATAACATATAACAGCATATTATATTATGAACATGGTAGAATGTCAGATATACTGAAGAAGCTGGGGGCAGGATCCAAGGGGACCACTCCACCTGTTACTCTCTCAGGACCCACCACTTGCACAATGGGATTTTGGTGCTTCTAAAATTAGCCATGAATACACTCATTTCTGGATTGGGACAGGTCAGCATACCTCCGTTTTGCGAACTCCGCTGACCTGCCCCATTCTAGAATGATTGTTTCTCCTAGTTTTGGCATATTTTTAGAAAGGCCAAAGCCCCATTACATGAGCAATGCGGTCCTGTGAGCACACAGTAACAATAGGATACTATCCTGAGATTGGCACAGTTTGGATGTAATGGGAAACCATGATTCCCTGCTATGAGAACAAGCGGCAGCAAGCTTCAGGCATACGTGTTCTCAGTCTTCTCTAGTTCTTTTTAACAGCTGCAAAGAAGAGAAGTTTTTGTTTCTAAACTAACTGCAGTTCTCTGTGAGGTCCAAACTTAGGGCATGTGGAGGGAGGGGGGAGGGTCACGGACTTACCTGCTTCCACGATCCTCCCCCAGTGTCTTGACAACTGTGTGACATCCTGGAAGGGAAGAGGGATGTTGCAGCTGCCTTTTTTTGTGGGGGGGAGAAGACGATAATTTTAAAAAAACCAAACCCGCACCCAACCCCACACCATCCCAGGGAGGGAGAAATTCCCCCCCCCCCATGGGCACGGAGCCTTCCCACGCAGCTGCGTACCCAGTCCCACTACTCACGGGGAAGATGAGATGACCTGGGAACAGCGGCCACAACTCCTGCACTCCTCAGGATGGTCCCGGGACTGTGGGCAAAATTGGGATAACCGAGGGAAAATGGAGGGATCGTCCCTGCTTGCCCCTGGGATCCCCTGTGTATCATTTGGATGCACTGGGACGATCTGGGGACGACCCCAGGATAAAAGTATGGTGTAGACATGCCTTTAGTGATTTCTTAAAACTGTAAGTTGAGAACAAACTATTATCTGAAACCATAGTTTGTTTCTGGCTTGTTCTCACTACTACAGTGGGCAGCAGCAGCATAGCCAGTCTTTATTTTGTTTTGCATGCCTTTTCCTGCAATGGTGGTTCTGCCTTCTAACATGGCTGTTGCTACTACTGCTTAGTGCTACCACTGCCTGATACAGGCCTTCTCTTGTCTTCCCCCAGGATAGTAGCCTACAATTGGACTGCCTTAGGGTTCTAAGTCAAGCATAACACATTTATTTTGTATTAAAGTTCTAGTCAGACATAATTGAATTATTTTGCATGTTATGTGTTTAATTTGTAGCCTGCCCTGAGAACTTCGGTTATGGGGTGGTTTAGAAATTTAATAAATAAGAGTAGAGTTCTGGGATGACAGGTAACATTCAGCCGATATAGATGACCAAACTACCCTAATATGGAGGAGCTTGGATGTTTTTATCATATTGCCAAATAGTAAGGAGGAATTTACCTCACTGGAAGTGAAGTTGTGCGGCATAAGTGTGGCAAAATGTTCACTTGCATTGGAGTATAGAATTGACTTGGCTATATGATATGGTAAATGCCATGTAGTGTATTTTTCAGTGCTAATTTACATGTGAATTTCTTTTCATTGTGCTGATGGTTGTTTTAAATAACATAATAATAATAATAATAATAATAATAATAATAATAATAATAATAATAATACAACATGCAAGTTTTGTTAAAAAAAAAAAAAGTCCAGCATTGCATGCCACACCTTGAGAATTAATTCAGGTTCAATCGTTTTTAAAATCTTAAAATGTGTGACAAGAAAATGTACTTTTACAAGTAGATCCTGCATGTTTGTCAGGATCCTTTAAAAATCTTCTCTTCTCCATAGTAGGTATATTTTCTGAGGGCTTGGCAGAGAAGGGAGAATGGGGTCAGTATGACCATGGAAAACATAGTTCTCTCCCACATTCCACTTCTTGTGCAATTCAGTTTAAAAGCCATTTTTACACAGTCGTGTTGGGTGTATTGCTTATTAGGTGTTTAGGTAACATGGACATTTCTCTGTTTTGTTTTGAAGATGTGTAGTGAGGTTTTTTTTTAAAAAAAAAAAAACAAGTCTGTTTGGAAAACAGAAAGAAAAGAGGAAGGAAAAAGGAGCAGGAGAGAGAATAAAATAGTTTTCAGTCTTGCTAACTACATTTTATTGTAGGTTGTATTTCTCTTGTTCACTTACTAACGTACTGAGAAAAACAACAGAGTCTTATGACAACTAAAAAGTACTGGTGAAAGTCTATGGACACTTAAGCCTTAGGCGACAATAAATCTGTTAGTCTTTAAAGTGCCAGAAGACTCTCTTGGTTTTGTTGCAATACATGGCCACCCTTCCAAAATTTCAAGATCTTCCACATGTACTGGAAATGATGGCTTTAAAAAGGTTACTAAAAGGGGCTGAAAGCAATGGCCTTTAAAAAAAAGTGTTTTAAAAATTTGAGTCCACAGAGATGAACAAACTATTCTGAAAGAGTGGGTCATCTACATTATCCTACCAAGGAAATGAACAGCTATTGAAGCTAGCTGGTGCCTTGGAAAAAGGCTGAAGGGGGTTGACTCTAAGGAGTATTCTTGCCAGGAGCAGCTCATTGCTGGATGAAAAGTAAGGAGGGGCTAGATAGGTGGCCAGTAGGAGGGACAGATTTGAGCTGTGACAGCTATGAAAATTCAGGTCAACAAAGCTATGTGTTGTTGTTTGGGTTTTTTGTTTTGTTTTGGACAAAGTGATATTCACAAGCGAAGGGTAGAAAATATATACAGTTATTTTAAAAAGCTATTACACACTATTGGGCTTCCTACTCTTAGAGTGGAAGTCTAATCAACTTCAGTTCAGACAACACGTTAATCAGCGCAGTGTGAAAACTCCATTCAACAGTTGAGTTTTTAGGGGACATTCCCCACACAACATGTTCTAACTCCATCCTTGAGTGACTGTGGGCTACTGTGGAGTTGAGTAAAATTCATCATGATGTTTGATTGACAGTTCCTGTGCCCCCTCTCCTCCCCTGGTCCTCCCGATGGTATCCCATCAGCCATTGCTGCACACACACACACAAAAAATCCTGGCAGCTCTCCTAGAGTGGCAGTCGCTCCTTTCACCACTCTTGCCATCTCTGTAGCCAGTGGGTAAAGTTAACTCAATGGAAAACTCCACAGAGCTCTCCACACAACACAATGGTTGTGCAGGAACTCTTCTCTGCACAGCGTGGATATTCAGTGTGGAGTATTTTCCAAAAAAAAATCTCCACCATGGGGTGGAGATTCCCCACCAAAAAACACATTTCTCAACAGTGGTGTAAAAACTCCACCGTGGAGTTCTAAAACCACCATTGAGAAAAATGTTGTCTGAACTGAGCCAATGTAACATGCTCACAGCCTTCATAAAGTGATATACATTTTCAGAACAAAGGCTCTGTATAGTGTGTTTCTTCTTCTTCTTCTTCTTCTTCTTCTTCTTCTTCTTCTTCTTCTTCTTCTTCTTCTTCTTCTTCATCATCATCATCATCATCATCATCATCATCTGCTTCAAAGTTCATGATTGTTCTCTCTTTCCCCAAGATGTTATAATTTTCATTACTGTCTTGAAAAAGTTGGACAGTTGGTACAGCACAGGGTGTGTGTGTGTGTGTGTGTGTGTGTGTGTGTGTGGGTGGGTGGGTGTGGGTGTGGGTGTGTGTGTATAAATAATCCAGGATGATGTGGGATTACTCTTCCTATTTTTTTTGTAACACTTGGTCACCTGGTAGAAGCCATAGAACAACAAAAAGCTAAGCCATTGAATACACCAGAAATGTGTGTTAATACTGTTAAGTAGTTCTCAGTATTATAAGATAGTTCCCAAGACATTTTGACATGGCTTTTTTTGGAGGATAGCTCCTGCTGCCAAATGATGAGTGAAAGGTGTCTAAGGGTTCAATGCTATCCATACTTAGAAAAGTATCCTACAACTCCCAGTATGCTCCAGCCAGTATGGAGTTGTAGGACATTTTTCTGTCTAAAAATTCATAGCATTGCATCCCAAGTAAATATTGCATGGGAGATTTACTCTGACGAAGTTGTTGGCCACCTCTCTGTTGAATCTACTATGCAATATCCAATGGGCATATGGTGTCCAGAGCTGAATGCAGCATATGCTGCCTGTTGTATTTTATTCATAGTCCCTTTTGCACGACTAAAGATATGCCAAGACAGCAACAGGAAATGTAACACAAGTAGCTCAAGGAAAGCATGTTAATTTCGTATTTATAAAGAGGAAATGCCCATGTGAATTGAATGTAATAGAAGATCCAACATGTTATGAATGGAAAGAAGCAAGGAATTAGACAAGGCTTTATCTTCCTTACACATCTCTGGAGCAACACTTCAAGCACTGAGGAAGTGATTTAATTGAAAAGCTTTTCAATTTGGAAATCTTAAAAAGTGAAAACGAGGAGCTTGGATTTTCTATCCAGAACCCTTGAGATACAGAAAACAACCCAAGGGTCTTCAGGTTGTTCACTTCTAACCTAGTCACTTAAACACACTTGCTAAAAGAGCACTCTCCCTCCTCATTTTACTCGGGTGGCCTTGTGTGTTTATAGGCTTTGTGGATCTTCAGCACAGGAGCCCAGACAACCTTCATCAGAGAAAATAAGGGGTTGAGGCTGAATTTGCTCTTCCTCTGTAATGATCAGCTGTTCAAAATCAACCCTTCTCCAAACTGTATTGACCTATCCTGGGTCTTGTTTCTCGCTCATACCATAATATGACAGAACTTTGGGAACTGTCTTTTATGTGGGCCATAGAATTGCCAGAAAATTCACTGCCATTCTACAATCAAAGATAAGCAGGTCTGGTCCTGTAAATTGTCTGTTTGTGAGACCATCTCAAAAGGATAAAAATGTGATTAAATAGCAACAACAGTAACAACAATATAAAAGAGAAAAATAAGAAGGGCATACTTCTGCTTAGTGAAAAAAGAAATGTGTGGCATTTAAGTGTTTTTTAATAGTGTATTTATGTGTGTGTGTGAAGGGAGAGAGTGAACAAATAACGCAAGCAGTCAGTTCCCTCTGGGAAACTCGAGGGGAAAAAATCTGAAGTACTCTGTGGTCACTTCTGGTATCTAAAAAGTCTTTTAACAGCTTTGATAGCAGCAGCATTATTATAATAACCCTTGTCTTTCCAAGCCAAGCTCTCAAAATACCTGGTTGACTTTTCTTGCAAGTTGATACCTTTCTGATGCTCCCTTGGATTCTTGTTGTTTGCAAAGAAATAATAAGTGAGTAGCTTCTACAGATTCTGCCTATCTTCAAGTTAAAATTATACGTCATTTTTAAAACTGGTTTCTTCTCAACAATTTTCTTAAACTGTACAACAGAGATGAATGAATACTTCTCACAGTTCTTCCCTTGAACATTCAAGCAGTCCTTCCTCTCATCAGGCATATGCATTCTTATTTATTTATTATGCCGCTATGTCTAATAATACATACAACCAATAAATACAATTGCAGAAAAACCAATCACCACACATCTAATTGAAACAAAAAAAATTTCAACAGCAATAAAAATCTGTAATAGTATAAATCTGTGACATCAACCCATGCTGATAATACACAATCTCAATAAAACATGAGAATGCTAAGTAAACTATCAAAATGATAGTAAGAAAAATAATTACCCTTTACTGATCTCTTGAATGCCTATTCACTGCTGGACTAGGCTTAAGGTTTTGTTACATGTAGATATAGCTCTAAATAACTTGAGACCCCCATACTTGAGAGAGCGACTTCTCTCTTACCAACCTGTCTCATCAGATGTGCTTCTGGTGTTTCGGCGTGGACTTATGTACAGCCTGGTTGGAATCCACCAAGAGTAGAACCTTCAGCATGGAAGTTCCGTCTCTGTGGAATTCTCAGCACCTGGAGGTTGGGCAGGCTTCTGCTGAAGACATTTTTATTTCAACAAGCTTTCTCCGTTTGGCCAGCCCCAATTGCTCTTTTTGTGGCTTATTCCATATATCTGTGATTGTTCCCTGCTCTGGAATCTGTTTAGATGTGGAGTAGTATATAAACATTGTAAATACAATAAAATAAATGAATAAATAAATAAAATTATTATTATTTATTTATTTAAAACATTTATATCCCGCCCTATATCATTAAGATCTCAGTGCGGGATACAGATAAAAGCATACAATATAAAACAATAAATATGCACAGTTAAAAACAAATTAAACCATGAACCAAGTTAAAACAATATATAATTTAAAAGCAGTAAAAGTTAAAACAATGTGCCATCTTAGTGGATTTAACCATCAAATGCTTTGTTAAAAAGCCATGTTTTTACTTGGCATCAAAATAAAATCAGTGTTGGTGCCAGTTGGGCCTCCAAGGGGAGGGCATTCCACAGTCTGGATCAAGGTGGGGAACAACATAAAATACAAAATATTTTGAAATACATAAAACTGATTAAAACATATAAAAACTAATACATTATTAAAATAATAGCTAGACATCTTAAAATTCGACTGGGTAGGCCTGCCGGAAGAGATCAGTCTTTATTGCTTTTTTATATTCAGAAAGACTATTATTATTTATTTATTTTTTTATTTTTTTATTTATATAGCACCATTAATGTACATGGTGCTGTACAGAGTAAAACAATAAATAGCAAGACCCTGCCGCATAGGCTTACATTCTAATAAAATCATAATAAAGCAATAAGGAGGGGAAGAGAATGCACCAAACAGGCACTATATATTTTCATATATGGTGGACTTGTCCACATATACAGGGATTCTGGATGTTAGTACATAAAGAATTGATGGTTATTACTAGAGAAAGGATTGCATATCATCCAGAATTATTTTTCATTATCAGTATACAAAGGATCTAATGTAAGTTTGAAGTGTAAAGATTTATTTTTATTAACTGCCGCTTGCCAGACAATTACAAAGCAGTGGAAAAAACTGGACAATTTGAACTTATCGGCATGGTACCGAAATATATGGTCAGTGGCAATATCAGAAAAAATAACTTATGACTTGCTTCTAATCCAAGGAAAAACAGAACCACTATCCTTTTATGCTATATGGTGGAGATTTATTCAACATACATCACAACTGGACCTACAACAATATATGCCCACTTCAGCTGTGAGCATTTGGACATTATAATAAGAAATGAAGATCATACAGCACACTCATTAATTAGTTTATTTGTTAATTTAATTATTATTTTGTCCTCCCTTTTTTCTTCTTCATTTCTTTCCTTCTTTGTGTTATTTCCCCCCTAAAATTGCATTAATTAATTCTATATAGCAGTTGTTTAGACATCACTTGTTAGGGGACTGATCACTTGTTCGTTACATTAAAAAAAATTTTTTTAAAAAAAGTATTAATATTATTATTATTTATTTATATAGCACCATCAATGTACATGGTGCTGTACAGATTACACAGTAAATAGCAAGACCCTGCCGCATAGGCTTACATTCTAATAAAACCATAATAAAACAATAAGGAGGGGAAGAGAATGCACCAAACAGGCAGTATATTTGCATGAATGTGTGCCTAGTAAGGCTTGAGACTTGTAAGGCTAAAAGTGCCACCAGTAACTTCAGTCTCAAAGTACACTTCATCTTACTTAAGTCTTTTAAGATGTGGATTCTTATAGCAGCAATCATGATGCCATCAACTATCTTGTAGCGTTTGACTTCACAGAGCCCCTTTGGAAATATGTGATCATCATCAAGTATTCAAAACCTAATGATAACTTATTACAAATATTTCTTTTTTCTTTTTTTTTAAAGGTAGCATCTGGCCCTCATTTGTTAGGAATGTGTCAAAAAGGAGGAAATTCCCCTTAGACCAAGACATGGGTTCACAGTGATTAAGATTCCGAGCTTTTACATGGAAGGAATGAAAGATCAGTTCTCCAGAACCAAGGGGAAAAAATGAGCACGCCAAAGTCACTGAACGTGCTGCAGTGTACCAGTGTCACATTTGTGTGTTTCCTCGTTTTTCAAGAGCTTTATTAGTAAAAATGTGTCCAGTAGGAGAACCTTTGACATGTTCCACATTGTTCCATTAACAGAGCTGTATCACCATACAGCTGCTATTCAATACAGACCTGTTCCCTTAATGTTTCTTTTCCCACAAATGCCTGCCAGACGTATAACACTATAGTGAAAATTCAGTTAGGAATGAATAGATTTGGGAAATATTACTGTTGTTGCCTGCTCTGGAGTGAAGAAAAGATTCCAGAAGCATGATAGATGGTAAAACGAAGCCCTTCCCCAGTGTGAAATGAATTCCGTGCCTAATTTGGAGATAACAAAACATCTGGTTTTTCAAGTGATCAACTTGCTCTGCAGTTCTGCAAAAGACCACAATACGTCTTGTTCATATTTAGTTATTTGGAGAGTTTAAATCCCAGCTGTGTTCATATTGTTAAATGAGACAAAAAATGAGAATTTAACAGGTATCTAGAAATGGAAAAGAAAAGAATATGGAAGACCACTCATCTGAAATGTAAGACTGAATTACTTGAAATGTAAATGGCTAAAAGAAGTAACAAATTCTATGACTTTATGGTAACTTGGAGAAAGATCAGGAAATGTGATTCATAAATATTATCAGTTACCTAAATTTTTTTTTAAGGAAAAGTGAAACATTCAATTTATTTAAGTTCCAATCGTAGACACAGTTAATTGGGGTGTCCCATTGAACCCAATAGTTCTGAATTGTTAGATATAGGATTGCGCTATTAGACAGTCTAAAAACCAAAAGGGGCAGTTGTGCTGAAAGTGGCCATTCTGAAAAAGGCACCCTTTCGTCTCAGTTTAGCTGGGGCTCTCATCCAACAAAGCATGAATGTTGTTTGTTCTTTTAGTCAAAAAATCCCTGGTTCATATTCTCTTTTTGTGGTGGCTTGCCAAGATGAGTGGTTTCAGCAACCAGCTATGGGGATCATCTACTGGTCTGCTCATATTTTGAGGATCACCGATTCACAAGTAAATTAATCAACTACTAGGATTTCTGTAAATGAATGACTGAATTTACAGAGATAGAATTTTGAGAAACGTGGGCCTGATTCACACGCAATATGACTCAGAGGTTTATTTGTTTTGTTTTTTTAAAAAATGGGTTATTGTGAATGTAGCAGTGTGCTGATAATCACAGTGACCCAGTTCGCACTACACACCAGGCTCACTGTGGGCTATTTAATCCATGATGAGCCACAGCTTGTTCTGGGCACCATTTTAAATATGCAACTCCGAATCAGATTGCAGCGTGTTGTGCAAACCCAGCGATCAGTTGTGTTATGCAAGGGTTAAAAAGCACTTACATGACCCTCGGTTTGATGTAGGGTTATGTGAAGGTTGTTTAACCCTTGGATATGATATGTTTCAATCCCATTGGGGAGTTGCATATTCAAAATGGCACCTGCCATGTGAGCCTGCCATGTCATGCGAACTGGACCAGGGTGGATTCCTGCACTGAGTGGGGTGTTGGACTTGATGGCCTTATAGGCCCCTTCCAACTCTACTATTCTATGATTCTATGATCAGTGGTGGTGTGGTTCATTTTGATGTGCAGGTGCTAATCATGAGAGTCCACTGTAGCCAAAAACCCCAAGGGAAGTTCAAAATTGTAAGCAGCTGTGTTGATCAATATTAACAAACCAGTTCTAGCAGTATTAATCTCCACCAGGAGCAGGCCTTTTGTAAAGCTAATGGGTCTTAATTGCATATTCAAGACCAAAATACTTTGCATAACAACAGGGAAAAATATATTGTTTCTGGGAAAATGCATTCCTCCACTACCACCACTCCACAGCTACTGTGAGAATTGCAGCTAAACTTAGAGGAAATAAATCGGAAGGTTAGCAGATTACATCAGCATTTCCGCTAATAAGAAACTGCCAGTGCTGCATCCCTCTGTGCCCTGTCCACACTATACCACTGTTCCTGGTTTGTATATAACACAAACCAAACCATGGATTTGTTTAGGTTCATGGTTTGTTTAGCCATTTCCACTTGCCCCAGTTACAATAACGATAACTCGGAATTTTAAAAAATTCTCTGTCATTGTTACGTACAAACAGGCCAGAAAGTAGCTGGAGAGGTGTTAAGCACAGAGAATACTGATTATATTATAGTGCACACTGAACGTAGGAGAGTAGGTCTTGTCTGTAGAAGGATTAGATATGGAAAAAAGGCAGTTGTGGTGCAGTATTGTTTTAGTGACAATATTCTTGAGTGACACCGGTCACAGATCTTCAGATCCCTTTACCCAACCTGAAAAATGAGCGATGTTTCTCCTTCAGAAGTTCAAATCTTGGAGCTATTAAGTAAAACTTCTAACATCCTTTCTTGCGTAGGAATTTTTTTTTAAAAAAAAATTCCCAGAATATTTTCAGATATTTACATTATTTAAATGTCCTGAAATAATATATGATTTTACTTTTGGGGATTGTCACGTTATTGTTACAGGCCCTGTTAATGTACTCACTGGTCCAGTCAAAGTCTATGCCTGGTGGAGTAGGTGTTCTGTCTTTCCCACAGAGATAATAAATTGCAATGTGGGTGCTCTTTTTGATGGGGAATGATGGTGCAAAATGGGCATCTGCGTGGAGTTCCCAAATGGGTTTATTTAAATGATGGAGGATCAAATCACATATTTTTTTAAAAAAAAGAAGAAGGAAAAAAGCTTGTATTGATGCAAAAAGGCATAGAAAATTTAATTTAATAGCGTTTTGGCTATTGGGTGGTATAAAAATGCAATAATTAAATAAAATTAATTCATTCTATTGAAACTTATAATTTAATTCTAACCTTTATTTACATTTAATCCTAATATTTCTTAAGCTCTCAGAGCATATTCTAGCATTTTACAAACCAATGTCATAAAGCTCAATTCCATTTAAATAACTCTGAAATACAATATTCTGCCCACAAATCATAAAGTGGATATCTCAGGGAAGTCTACATAGGGAGACGCCAAAGCTCAGTGGTAGAGCACATGTTTTGCATGCAGAAAGTCCCAGAGTCAATCCCTAGCATCTCTAGGTAGAGCTAAAAGAATCCTGCCTGAAACCCTGGAGAGCTGCTGCCAATCAGTGTTGACAGTGCTAGATGGACTAGTGCTCTGATTCAGTAAAGCAGCTTCCCATGTTTCTGTTACAATTGCTAATGGAAATACCAGTATTTCCCACAGTAAAAACACCTAAAGCATGGACATTACAGGTTGTATCCGATAATAGCCATCTTCCAGTGGAAAGGCTATTGATGCTGGAATGGATTCTCCCTTTCCCTGAAGTCCCCAATGCGCACACTACTTTGGAACAGGATGATGATGGGGGAGGGGGCAGGGCAAGAGCAAGGAGAAGTTCTGTTGCACTTTGGAAGTGTGCTCGCACGGTTGGATTTAGTCCCATATATGTGTGGAGTCATACATCCTCTTTAAGTGCATGTAAATGTGTGTAAGGTGTCGACATGTGAGGCATTTTCTGTAGGAAAACATTGGTGTTAAACTTGGAAACATTCTGTTGGAGTTTCCTACCCTCTTGGAAACCCACACTCAAGGCTGAGTATGAAATGAGTGTGGGGTGTTGTTAAACTGTGGGTTGTTGTTGAACCATGGGTTTTGTGTTATGTGAACCCAGCCATGCTAACAAACGATGGCTTGTTAATCACAAACAATCCATAGTTCACAACCCAACACAAACCATTCATAGATTGTTTGTGGTTAATAACCCATGATTTGTTAGCATGGCTGGGTTCACACAATACAATAATCCATGTTTCAACAACAAGCCATGGTTGAACAACAATCCATACTCAAACCCATACTCAACCTTGACTGTGGGTTGTTGTCTGAACCCAGCCATGGTAATGTGTGTAGCTTCGTTCATTCTACCCTCAGCTTCATTCCAGTTTAACTCGAGCCAATAAATATCACTTGAAACAAAAGAAGACTTACTGTTTGCGTTCAGACAATACAGCAGTTCTTACGTGTGGATTAGGATCAGCATTAAGTTGACTATTAGTCCATGCTGAGTTGACTCACTCAACCCCTGCTTTCTCTCTCCCCTCGGTCCTCCTGCTAGTATTCCGTCAGCCATTGCTTCCGAAAATCTATCCTGCCAGCTAGAAAAGAGCAGCAGCCACCACTTTGACTGTTTTTGTCTTGCGACTCTGTGGCTGATGAATTAACCAATGGTGGTCGAGGAAATAACCAACGGGACCTCCCACACAAGACTATAACCGATAGTTGTTCAAATAGACAGCTCTGCGCAGTGTTGGTAATTTGTGTTGGTTATTTCGGCCAAATAACCAACTGTTGGTAAAAAAAAATCCCTCCACAGAGCACGATAACCAACCATTGACGTATTTAAACCACCATTTGTTATTGTTTTGTCTGAACCAAGACTCTCTCTCAAATTTATATACTGCTTCCCATTTAAAGAATCTCTAAGTGGTTTGCAATAAATGATAAAACATGAAAACACTATTAAATACCACAATTTTACAAATTACAAAATTCTGTGATATTACAAATTAGAAAGCTCCGTAACATATTTATGCCAATATTCACTGTAAAAAAACAAGAAACTATCTTTGCCAGATAGTAACGCCAGTTGCTGTTTATTACATGGTTTAAAAAACCGAAGTATTCATTTACAACACCAGTTTTGATGAATAGTTTGTATTACAGTAGAAGTATGTGTAAGGTGTTTAGCAATCAACTACATTACTCCAGTTGTTAATTCTATTAAACATCACAAGAGGTGGTGTTTAGAGAAAAGGTGATTCCTTTTTCCTATTTGAGGCTTTAAAATGTCAACAATACTTATTAGCTTCTGAGCTGTTGAACGTTCTGCTTTCAAAAAAGAAGCAGCAGCAATTGGTCTAATTGTTCTTGTGATAGCTTGACCGTTTGAGTATTGCTACCATGTGACACAGACGTCACTGCTTCTTCTCAAATTAATTTAAATGTGTGTTTGCTTCATCATCATCCACTTTAGTGGTATGTAATTTGCTTATGGAATGTGCTGTGGTTTGTTGATTTTCTAACCGTTAAATAAAGTTGAACCAGATGAAGCTGTGGTTTTCAGCAATCATTTAAAAAACAAACAAACCCATGAAATTTTTGGGAGATTTCTCTCCCCTCCCCCAACATGTTAACTTCCATTCTGCCAAGCATGATTAGCTGCAAGAATTTTACTTACAAAGTTAGATGGCTTCTGGAACTAAGACGTAGAAGCCATGGTAGTTGGAAAGAAGGGTGCTTCTACTGAGTGGCACAGAGGGGTGTTCTGTGTCCCTACTGGCAGGTTCTCTTGCTAACACTAATGTAGGGGTGGCTTGCATGACAGCACTTTGCAAGCTTGCTGCAAGCCATGGGCTCTACGTGTTGGCATGGTCTCTGTGTGCTGGCAATAGCACTGCCAGTTATTCAGTAGCAACATGATTGCCATTCAAAGGGGGGGGGGGAGTTGCCATTTACTGCTTTCTGCCCTTCGAGTAATGAACCTTCAATTAAAATTTGTTCCTATATAAAACCAGCATCTTGGTGATGTCGCATGGACAAAATGTGGCATTGGATTCCTGCCCCCCTGACTGCATTGTAACAATTAGAATACGCCACAGGACACCCAGTTATAGAATCATAGGATAGTAGAGTTGGAAGGGGCCTATAAGGCCATCAAGTCCAACCCCCTGCTCAGTGTAGGAATCCACCTTAAAGCATACCTGGCAGCTGGACAGATATGTCCAGCTGCCTCTTGAAGGCCTCTAGGATGGGAGAGCCCACGGCCTCCCTAGGTAATTGGTTCCATTGTTGTACTGCTCTTATAGTCTGTGCCCTGAATTACATGAGTCTTTTTTTCTGCCTCATTTGAAATTCCCTCTGTGCATGTCCCAAAGCCTAAACTCCTTGTCTATATTTCTGTAACAACCTATGGAAGATTCCTAACCATGGCAGCTAAGGATATATGGTCAATCTGCCTTCTTACATGTAATTGGTTCAGCCTAAAGGCGAGGACGTGGGCCAGAGAACCTATGAAAAGGAGCATTCCTACATGAACTGTATTTCCTGCTGTACCTGGGACCGCATCTTATGACCCACCAAATCAAATACAGCTCACTACCTATATATGGCAGCCTGTAACAGCCTTGATGAGCCCCTGTTGTTTACCTGGATGCCTGGAACTGTAAAAATTAGCACCTGTCAGGCTATAATACTTGGCTGTTGGGTTGTATTTCAGCTTGGTAGGGCACAGCCCTTCAGTATTTTACATTTCAGGGAGATTTTGTTTTTCCTTAGGAAGATCCTGATTTTTCCAGCTCACCCTTTTAGAGAACAAGGGTGACTTTTACAAAGATTTCACAAAACAACATTTGAAAGCAGTAAGACGGCCAGCCACCTAGAGAATGTATGTTTTTCTCTGATTCTAACATGTTAAATTGGCACAACTTTTGAAATGAGTTTTTCATCTCCTTTCTGAGTGGCCAAATAAAATAATGCTGCTTTCAAACATACAGGGGGAGATGGCAGGCCAAGTTGTTCTATCTGCATGTGTGCGTTTGTGTGTGTGTTCGCGTGCACACACGTGCCTGTAGGGATTGGGTCTGTGGATGCGGAATGCTTTAGAAACATACTGACCCAAAACCCTCTTCAGGAAGCAAATCTCATGAACCTTTCTTTCTCCCCCTACCTCCCCTTCCCCTGAAGTTCATATTTCAGTTTGCTCCCAAAAGCTCGCAAGTCTTTGCCAGATGGAAATTCACAGAGGCTGCGGCAGTCCCATAGAGGCCTCTCAGAGGAGGGACAGACATGAAACAATCAAGCCCAGTCCGCGCTGCTCTCAGCCTGCCAGGCTGCACAGGTCCACAGGGTGACTCCTGCCTGGCCCTTGACTCCATTTCGCTGCCTCCTTTTCCTTTCCCTCCCTCGATCGCAACTCTCTGGAGTCAACCGTGAGGCCATCCAGTCATACGTTGTCCATCAGATGTGTTTACTTTTTCCGTGACAGCCGACACATCTGGAGCACATATTCAGGTTATTCCAGTGCCACTAGACACATTCCACAAGATCATTTCAGCGGTTGTTATGGCGATCTTCTTCCCTCCAGTGATTTTCAAGTTGCATGACAGAAATAGCTTGAGCTAACCAGGGGGACAAAAGTCAACGGGATCGGGAGGGGCTTCTTTCACAGAATGAACTAATTAGTGACCCTGCTCTCTTCACAGGGCAACGAGCATATGGTTTAATAAAGTGAGTCTATGACACTTGGAGGGTTTTTTCTCTTCGTTTTGTTTGGGGTGTGTGTGTGTGTGTCTGTACTGAGAGCTGTCAGTGGCTGAAAACTTTCCTGTTTTTACTGGTGGGACCCTAGTCTGCTGTCTTTCAACAGAGTTTACTTCACATGTAGAAAATGTTTGCTCCTGAGAGTTTCACTTCAGAACTTTTCCTTGGCTAAAGGCTACTTCAATGCTGCAGGTCATTCAGTTTAAAGAAACAGTGCTCATTTCACACAAGTCCTGTCAGTGGCAACTTGAACCATTTCCCCCCTCTTTCTTTCAGAGGCTTGAGAGGTTCTGAGGAGGAATATCTTGCATCCATATACCCTTTTTGAATTTTTGTACATGACTGTAGCGTGGAATGTTTTTTATCAAAGTAAATTATAGCCTTGAATTGGAGCCCCACCCCCATGTTGAATCTAGTTTGTGCAATATATAAACACTGAAAATGTGTTGTGCGCTTTTTTTGGGTGATGAGGGATTTATACAAATATTTGCATTTGTAGTGTCTGGGAATCATACATGTTTCAGGCCTGTTACAGTTACTCACTTTGTTTACATAAGGCGTTTTATTGTGGATTAAGGAACAGCACTGGCTGCTAGTATTAAAATAGATTTGATTAATAAAGAAATCCCAATTTTCTTTGATCTGGTCTCGTTAAAACGATGCAGAGAAACAGTTTGCTTCATAGTGGCTGATCTCTTCTTGTATGCCAAGAATTAGTATATTTTGGGGATATCAACTCTTCTCCATTATTGATAAATCTTATGCCAAAGTTTTATACTTGATTTAGCAGACAAAATTGCTGAGTGAGCTTATAGAAAATAATCTCAATGTATGATGTACACTTTGCTATCTGGAAAGTCATGTGCACATGGTTAATGCTAGGGGAAACCCATAATGTTGGGGTCCTGCACAGGGCTGGTTCACTTCTGATTGATGGAGTTGTGATCTCCCTGTCTGAGCAGTGCTTCTGTACCTGGAATTGCTTTTTGATAACCATGTGGCTTTGCTTCACAGAGCTGCTTTCTACCAACTGCATTTATTGTGTTCAGTAAACTCTGCCTCTTCTTTGTAACTTCCAGCCTTCACTGTTATAATATTCTCTATGTGATTCTGCCCTTGAAAATAATTGGGATTTTTTTTATCTGGTTCAAAATATGCAGCTACATTTTGTGTGAACGTATTAAGCCAGTAGTATATCCTTTAGTCCCACTTCAATGTTCTGACTGTAATCTCTCATGATTTTTATGGCAATTTGTAAAGACTGACTCTCCTTGTATCACTTGCACACATCAAATCAGGCTCTGCTTGTCATTCCATCAGTAAGAGAAATTAGAACCTTGGCTCTTAGGGGCAGGGCCTTTACAGTGATGGTTTTGAGGCCATAGAATGACCTTTCTGCCAAAAGTATTGACATTTTAGCTCTTTTACTGCTTTTATTTCTATATTATGTGCATTTATTAGGTTGCTCTTCAGCCTGTTGGTGTGGCACATCTTATTATAGAAGGATAGGCACCAGCAAAGTAAACACAAAAACAAGACCACCGTTACCCTTTGTCAAAGGCTTCTGGGAAAGAAAAATGTCAGCCACCATGTGAGGACTCCATATAGTGAGTTGACTTAACTTCCCAGTCCTAAAAAATGATGGATGGTTTCATCGCCTTTGTCTCCACCTTATTTGAGAACTTTTGACCCAGCACTAGTGAAAACCAGCAGTATGAATTGTACATGGAAATGGACCAGTAGCTGGTGGATCTGTTTCAGGACTCACAAGAAATATATCATTGGACCAGTCCCAGTCAATAACCTAATTTATTTTGAACAACTGAGGCTTGTACCAACTGAGAATCTGGAATTCTTCAAAGGTAGGCCCACATTCAGCATATTACAAGACTCTTAGCGAGAAGTCAGTAAAGCATCAATAACCATAACCAGCTATCTCTAAGAGGAATCCTTGCTAATGCACCAGCCATTGAAGCTACTTGGGTCTCCAATGAAAAGGCTAGTTCTTAAAACATCCAGAAAAGACTGACCTGACCTTTCAGCCTCATAAGTGATGTCAGCCTATCAACAGTAACTTGTTTATCTGGATTAAGGTGGGTTTTTTTGGCCCTTATCCCACTTAAGACACAGATTCAGCATCCCCTTAGATTCATCTGAATGAGATTTGGAGGAGAAGTAGAAGTGGGTATCATCAACAGATAGGTGACACCTATCTCAAATCCCTGGATGCCCTCAGCAGTAGGTGTTAAACAGCATAGGGCCAGAATAGAGCACAGCAACATACTATAACAAAAACACTATGGGAGAGAAAGTAGTATTCCACCTCCCCGCACCAATAACTCAGGTAAGAATGGAACTACCATATCTCATCCCTTCTCAGAAAGCCTGTTCAGAAGGATACCACAGCTGAGGGTATCGAATGATACCCTCAGCTATGGTATCCATTAAGATAGACCTTTAAAATAGATCAAAATGTTCAGTGTTATCTGAGAATTGAGTTGCACAGCAAATACCTGCTCAAGCCCAGGAGACTGGCCAATAGTTAGCACAAAACTTGAGACTGGCCAGTAGTTAGCACAATGTACAGGGTCCAGAGGAATGGCATCACAACCGCCTCCCTTAAGGCAGTTGGGATCACTTCCTCTCACAATGAAGCATTCAATGCCTTCTTGCTAGAAGTTATAAGTGAAGAAGAATAAAGGTTGAGCAAAGAAGTGGTAGGTCAGTTGCATTATTCCAGATTTTAAGAGTTGCAACTTCATTGGGGTTTTGGTATTGAGGCAAACTGAGATAGCTCAAAGTCAGTGGATACGGTTATCTTCCATTGTAGTGTTCATTTTGAGCCTCTTAGAGTTAGTGGGAAAGCATCCTATACATGTTGTGCGGACTTTATACTGTTAGTTTTACCCTACCCTGTGCCTGCTTACCCTACCCTGTGCCTGTTGGCATTCTCTTCCCCTCCTTATTGTTTTACTATGATTTTATTAGATTGTAAGCCTATGCGGCAGGGCCTTGCTATTTACTGTTTTACTCTGTACAGCACCATGTACATTGATGGTGCTATATAAATAAATAAATAATAATAATAATAATAATAACTAAAAACTTGATCTGGCTTGGATTATTTCATAAGGTGTATGAAAGACTGAAGCATGCCTTATGTTAAAGCAAGGTCTTTTGCAGGGTTCTAGAACTTTGCAATAGTTGCAATGTTTAAAATTTTTTAAACTTTGCAATGTTTTAAAAAAAATTTAAAATGTTTTTGAGCATATATCTAAATTAACTGATTTCTTTATGTTTGTGGGTTTAAGCATAAATATATATTTTCAATAATGTAAAAGGCAGCAACATACTCAATGGCATTGGTGTAACCATTCAAATGTTGATTGTTTCCGGATTTATTAATGGCTGCCAATTGGAGGGGTAGTTGTGCCTTTCCTTCTGTTGGCAGGCAAAGACATTTTTATTCAGGCAAGTCTTTAGCATGTAAACTAGTCTGTTGCTGAAGGGGATTTTAATTGTTGGTGCCATTTCTTTTTGTTGTGTTTTTAATTGTGCTTTTCAAAAGGGTAATTGTTTTATGTTATGTTTTAATTGAGGTATTGTTTTTAATCTGAATTTTATTGTTAGCTCGCTTGAGCATCTTTTTTGTCAGAAAGGCAGTATTTGTTTATTTGTTATAAATTAAATAAACAAACAAACTATGCTGGCAAAAAAGGCCAGTGTAATCTAACAAAACGTTTATTAATAAAACAATGGATTTTATTTATGAATTTAGTTTTTGTTTGTAGCTTTTTTCATTTTGTTTTGTTTTCATACACGTTCCACTTGCAGGGATACTGCTGAGACTGGTCACCAAGTCTGTCTGAAATACCTTGCCCTCAGGAGGCTCTGAGGGACACCAAAAGGTCACATAATTAGACTAGATTTTAAATCACAGACGTCTGCCTTGTCACTGTCTCTTGCTAGTTTCACATTATTAACTGTAGTGAATTTTAAGACACAAGTGAAATGCTTAAGTTTGCAACAGACAGAGTCTGAATTAAAGTCAAGAATGCTGAGGATAGTTGTAAAATTATGTTCCCCTTACCGGATGTAACTTGGTTGCAATTAAACCTAATGAAATGTAAGTATTGTAATCAGTGTTGTGCTAGTTACATCCCAATCTAATTGGCGGTATCACTTGATTCAGTGTTTATTGCGGTTATCCTTCAACTTACAACCAGCTGTTTGGTTTTTTGCTGTATTGTTTTTTATTTAATCATTTTTACAAAGGTTATGTAAGTCCTGTTTAAATCAGTGGGATTTAATCACTAACAATTCAGTCCTGTGAGAAGTGCAATCCTGTCTTATCAATGGGACTAAAACAGTAATGCTGATAAACCCTATCAATGCAATCCCTCCATTGTGTTCAGTGGGTCTTAGTCCCAAGTGAGTGTGCTTGGCAGCTTTTCCCCAAACCTGGTGCTCTTCAGATAGTTTGGACCAACACCCATTAGTCTCAGCCAGCATGGCTAGTGGCTAGAAATGCTGGGAGTTGTAGTCATTCGAGCATAAGAACATAAGTACCATGCTAGATCAGACTGAGCGTCCATCCAGTCCAGGACTCTGTTCACACAGTGATCAACCAACAAAGCAGAACATGGTGCAACAGCACCCTCCCACCCATGTTCCCAGCAGTCCAAAATATCTAGAGGGCTCCTAGTTAGGGAATAGTGGTGTATGGGATTGCACCAAACACCAGCCTTCCTCTTAGTTGCATTGAGTTTGCTATGGGTTGTGCAGCACAGTCTTATTCTTGTTTACCCGAAGTAAATCTCGCTGTAGTCATTGAGGCTTACCCAAGGATAAGTGTGCACAGGATTGGAGACTTAGATGCATCTCATGTTCACATCACTGTAAGTGAGCCTAAAGTTTCAGATTTGTCCTGATGTGAAACAGTTGTTTTTGCTGACACAATGGAGAACGCTTGGTTGCACAGAACACATGCCATAATGATGTTTATACTGGTGGCTTTTGCACTATTTCTAAATAAACAGAAGTCTTGGAATGGTAGTGATAAGCCGGTGAAGTATTGGTTTCCTGGTTGTGAAATGTTATGTGTAAAGGATGACCTTTTGTGTGTGGCTATTGTCTGACAGCATAAGAAGCTTTTAAAACCTTCTAGTCACTTAGAGTGAAGCCATACAATGCAAAGTTTGGTATTGCTGGCAGATCATATCCATCATTCAAATGGCAAGTCTTAGCATCATGAGAGGGAACCTGGGGGTGGGAGGCAGGAGAAGAGAGTTACTCAGTCCAGTTTACATTTGTCACTGCTGACTAGCTTTTAAAAAAGCCGTGTATGGTAGTAAGTAAGTCCCAGCTGCAGGGGATTTACTGCTCTGAGTGGGTCAGGGAAGTTTGGAATGCATTCAGGTCCATCAGGGGATTTGTGTCCCTTGTCATTAGCCTTAACATGACTAAAGCACTGAAGATTAAGAACAGACCAATGTCACCTGCTCTCAACTTTAGGAAACACTCAAAAATAATTAAAAGGAAAAAGGGGAGACAAGAACATTCTGTGTTGGGGAGAGAGTTACAAAGAAAGAGATGGAGGAGAAAGCTTCCTCTTCAAAAAATAAAGAAAGAAGAAATATTGAAATTGTCCACAAATCAGTTAAGCACAGTAACTGTGTATGGCACCTGAAGCATATTCAATGGGAATTACCCAATCTATACCAGAGTTCTTCACCTCAACCAATCTAATAGATGGTGTTTGTGGGGGGAAATGACTGTAGGCCAGGGGTGGACAAGTTGTGGCCCTCCACATGTTTTGGCCTACAGCTTCCATCAGCCCTAGCCAACACAGGCAATGGTGAGGGATAATGGGAGTTTAAAGCCCAAAAAAATCTTGTTGTCCATCCCTGCTATAGAAAATCAATTCCCCTTCTGACTGAACATGTCCATGGAATATTACTTTATATCAATGGCTCCAAAGAAATACTTGTTTCCATTTACTACCATCCTTGTGGAGAGTATTAAAAAGTGATATTCAGCATCCCCACCCATTTGAAGTGCCTCAGATGAAGCAGGCCAAGAACTAATTCTGAGTCTGAGTAAGTGTAACATGCATGAAATAATGTGACCAAGCCAACCTAAACCAGTATCTTTTAGTTTATTTAGAGTCTGTGTCTCCCACCAACTGAATAGTCAGAGTCCACACCACAGGTGCAAATTTGGGCAAGGATGAGTCCTGTCCCTTATCTTTGCAGGATTGTGCTTGTGCAGCACAGTGCAGGGTAAAGCACATGCTTAGCATGTCGAGCATTGGGGGTTCTGTCTCTGGCAGCTTCCCGTAAAGGCTCTTGGGAAGAAGAACTGGAAAAGACTCCTGTGTCCTGCCCCGTCTGGATGAATCTTCTTTGGAGGATGACTTGGAGCTCCCCAAACTAAACATCATGGAGGAGCAGACTGTGTTGCAGGTCCTTGACAGAGATCAGAGGGATCCTGAGCTCTCTCAGAAAAAGGCAATTAAACCTTCCCCTCAAGATATGGATAGCTCCCTCTCTGTATTGGAGGATGCCAAACAACCATCTAGTCGTAGGGAGCTCAGGTGGCTAAAGGTGCAGGGTTTTTTCCCCCTACACGCTGATGCTTTAGTAAGGATTCCTCATGAGTAGAAGAAGGATTCCTCATGAGCACTCTGCCCATGAGTAGGCCACTACTTAAGTGGTGTGGATGGCCTGAGTCTGTGCTCTGGCTTGGGTTCTGAAGACTGAGGCTCCACAGTCTTTTGTTCTAGGCACAGAGTGCTGGAACAATGTCTGTGCACCAGCTTTAAGACTTATGATTCCTCCCTGTCTAGCTTTTCATTGGGCTGCCTGTGTTTGGACCTTTGGACTGCCTTCAGACCAAGCTTCTGGTACTGACCCTTGCTACCTCCTACCTGTTCTGTCTTTCCACCACTCGAAGCAGGACATGCCATCTGAAACCTTGGAGCACAGGCTGTGTACAAACATCATGATAGTCCATGGTGGGTTAATAGTCAACTCCATGGTTGATTATCAAGGGTTACTCCCCACATGACATGATTATAATAAATCATAGTGTGGATTAAGGCCAGCATTGAGTGGACTGTTAGTGTTTGATTGACACATCCCCCCTCTCCCCTCCCTCAGTCCTCCCGCTGGTATCCCATCAGCCATTGTGAGTTCTGCCAGCTGGACTAGAGTGGCAGCCACTGCTTTGGCCACTCCTGCCAGTGGACTCTGTAGTTGCTGAAAATAACCAACTGTGTGCAATGAAATGGTCAACGGTGTCTGACACACAACACGATAACAATTCTTTGTTCAAATAATCAATTCTGCACAGCGTTGGTTATTTGCATTGGTTATTTTGGCCAAATAACCGACTGTGGTGTGAAAAAGTTCTGACAGACGACTCAATAACCCACCATTGACTATTTAACCCAACATTGACTATTTAACCCATCATTGGATATCACATCATCTGAACCCAGTCACAGACTATGTATAAGGCAGATAGAGAGATATCTGTCTTATACAAACTGTGTGTGAGTGAGAGATTTCTATATCAAACTTCACTAAGCCATAAACTTGGTAGATGTTCTTAGGCAAGTAATTGTTTAAGCTGTGGCAATGGTTTGAGGCTATATAAACAATGGTTTATAAAACTGGGAATGAGTATTGGGACCAAGTATTTCTCTCCTTTCCATCTCCTCTCATGCACTACTTTGGAGCTTAGTTTCTGACTTATATTAAGACAGTCTTTCCTGTTACATCTAAACTGGGAAGCTCTGGCTTAATGGTGATGGTTAACAAGCCAGAATAATAAGTGAGGGAAGCAAGGAAGGAGCTAGGGAGGGATGCCCATGGTTTATGAAGCCTTGAACAATCATCTGAATTGGGCCAGTAACTATTACTCTCAGTTACCCTTCTGCAATATGGGTATAATAAAATTGGCCTATCTTATAGGCCAGTTGTAAGGATCACTGAGATTATGTGAAGGGTTTTGAAGACTCCATGTAAATCCTAAGTATTGTTCAGTGTATGTTTTAAGTATATTAGAATCACGGAAGTGAGCACCACAAGGGTTTACTTTTTTTCCCTGGGATTTTGAATACAGTTTACATGCCAGCAAGCAGTTTAGTGGCAGGAAGGCTTTTGGCATAGTGCAGTCATGAACTGGTAAACTAGAAGCATCTGTAAAAATTTAGTGGGAATATCAGTTTTCTCAAAGCTTCAGCCGAAGACTAATGAGGTGCAAATGATAGCGCTGCATAACCCTTCTCCACCCCAACTGCGGAATGAGATATTGCAGCACAAATACAGGGCTGAGGCACAAGTTTCAATACTAAAGCATACCCAGTCAAGTTTTTTGTCCTTTTAGATTGCTGTCAAATTGCTGATGTGGGCCAACTTGTACTGCATTGCCTTTTCCCTAGGGAAAATGGGGGTACAGGTATTTCAGGGCGTCAATTACTTTTTTTAAAAAATCTGCGTGCACCTTTAATTACTTTGCCAATTTTTCTAAAAAAAAAAAAAAAGTCTGCTTATTTACATCTTCAGGCTTCTGTTCACCCCCCCTCCCCAACACCCTGTCTAGTTTCCCAAAAAGTGTGTTGGGAGAAGGAACTTGATTTGTTTGAAGCAACACACAGCACATCTGGGGTGTGTGATCTGCAGTCTCTTAACAGCAGATGGCAGGTTTAGGCTGGCAACTAAGCCTTCCTTAGCCCGGCCAATCAATAGTTTTTGTCTCTCTCTATTGTCCACAAATGAGGCTAAATTACTGTGGAAAATCTGAAGAATTGTTCTGTTTCCCAAAGCAGCAACAAAACAGAAACCCTCCCGTTGAGCCCCGTCTCTGAATTTTAGTCTCTTCCCTTGCCTCCTTGGTGTTTATAGGAAATATTGGTTCTACCTGGCACACCTGAATCCTTTATTGCCAGGCTCATCCCACTTTCAAAGTATGTGTTTAGGGGCAGAGGTGTGGTGCCTTAAAGTGGATGATTCTTGTCATAACAGGTATGGCATTAGCCTTGCTGAGCAGTGACTACAAGTGACAGCACATTGTTTGAGGTGCCTCTAGGGCATTCAATCATCACTCCTCCACAGCACAAACGTGCATTGGAAGGCATTGTCTGCAGCAGCTTGCCAAGGTGTAATGCTATCAGAAGAGCCAGAGAAGATAAGAAAGTTTTTTAATTTTTTTGTTACTTTGCTGTATTTCTAGTTAAAACATTTTCCATATCGAAAAGGAAAAAGTAGCAAAGGTCAATTCAACACAAGGTCAAAGTAACATTGTGGGCAATGGCTACCTTTTATATGCACGTGTGTGTGTGTGTGTATGTGTGTATAGCTGCGTTCGTGAACTCCACAGTTGATTATCGAGTGTTACTCCCCACACAACATGATTATAATCAACTGTGGTGTGGATTAAGGCCAGCGTCGAGTGGACTATTAGTCAACAGTGTTTTTGATTGACACATCCCCCCCCTCTCCCCCCCCTCAGTCCTCCCGCTTGGTATCTCATCAGTCATTGCGACTTCTGCCGGCTGGACTAGAGCAGCAGCTGCTGCTTTGGTCACTCTCACTAGGGGACTCTGTAGTCGCTGAAAATAACCAACTGTGTGCAATGATTTAAGGTGTCTTCTGAACAGGGCCCCTGTCTTCTCCCACTCGGAACCCTCCTACGTTTTCCCAACACTCTTTCCATCTTTTTTCTTATCTCAGAAAATCTGATAAGGAGGAAAAGACGGAATAGCTGCACAGTGTATGCTGATTGGTAGCACTAGGCATCTGGAAGTGCCCAAAAAGTGTATAGAGAAGAGAGGTTGGGAGCTACAGAATCAAGGAAGGCTAAGTTTCCCATATTTATTTGAAAGAACCAGACCAATCTTTAGCCTCTATTAGTGTCCTGTCTTTTGAGACTAGATTAGCAGCAGTAGCACAGTGGCTTAGCTGCTGCACCTAAAGTGCTAACTAGGAGCACAAGAGACAAGCATCTTTGCCTCACCTGTGCTTTAGAAGGACCCTACACAGAGTGAAACTGAGCCTCCAGGGCCCAAAGATCTGATAAAAGAGGCCATCATATTGAGTCATGTTGGAGACATGTAAATCCCTTGTGTGCATTGCTGTGTAGTGAAATTCTGTGCAGTGGTGGGTGAGTTTTCCACTATTCACCTCAGATTTTCCAGGGCAATTTGGGACTCAAAAAATTACTTCTGTCCCTCTGCCATCATTTTCTTGGATGCAGCCTCGGAAAGCAGCCTCTGTGCAAATGGAGACAATAGGGACTACATCCATTTGGAAAAACTGCTGATGGGGGTGGGGGCAAGAACCCATCCCAGTAAAGGACTATCTGGATAAGAGAAGACCCTCTGCATGGGGTGGGTATGGTCCTTGCTCCCCAACAGCATTTTTCCATAGTGAAGTCCTTCGAAGTAAGGATAAGATGGGAAGTCTTGTTCAGCTCAGATTTTAATCCTAGTCAGAAAAGGCTTGTAGGTCTTCTAATGTTCTATTCTCATTTGACACAAGTGTTACTGGGTTTCTGGGTCTGAGCCTGGCAAACGTTTGTGGATTCTCTATTGAGGGGAGTGCACACGTCAGGCTTTTGGGGTTGACTGTTTTTTTACTAGAACACCAAAATCCACCAATCAGAACTAGGTGTAAAAGCATACATTTGGATTTAAGAACAGCCTCTGACCACATTCTGTGCATGGGAATTTGTTTCTGATACCCGAACTAAACTGAACTCACTATCCTTTCACACAAAAGTCTTCTCCTTATTACTCCAAGCATTCTTTATTTCAGCAGCCTAATTTAGGTGGAGAAAGTGTTTTTTCTTGTTGCTGTTGTAGGAAACTATAGCAGATCTACTGCAAATCTTCTAGAGATCTAACAGGAGAGCCTGATCTGCCTTCTACCGACCCTGCTCTAATACTGTGCTCTAAGTGTAATGCTGGTGCCAGGGGACCTTGGTGCCTGGGCCTATGTGCTGTTAGTCGTCATACAGCGTTGCTGTAAACTGTTGACTTAAGATGTTGTGTCAGTCAGTCTCTGTTCAGGACCTGCTTTTTAAAGTAAATTGAAATTAATTTCTTGAAAAATCTAATTGCTCCCCAATTCCTTTCGTTATACTGTTTTCAAAATTCCCACAGTTGAACGTGTTGAACCTGAAGGTAAAAACATTACTGCTAAGGAGTTATAGAGTAAAAAAACACTCTTGCGTATTAAATTTTACTACAGGCTTTTAACATGTTTTACCTGAAATTGAGTGTTCTATGGGTTGCTGGAGTTCATATCTTTTCAATGAAGCAAGGAACAAGTATAAAGTGTTACACTAAGTAGAATTATTTTTGTTTCTGATCCCCGTGTGTTACATTATTGTATGTTTTTATGTTGAGATTTTATTACATATATACTTCTTAAAAATATATTTTGTAGCGTGTTTCTGTAATATCAATCATCCTTTAAACTAGCCTTGAGCACTTCCCTTGTAAAGTTCTTAATGGACTGCCTCTTTAAGGTTGGAGTATAAAAGGTCTTTAGAAGACCTCTACTCTACTGTATATATGGGTGGTTATGAATTTGCCAGTATTTTGATCTTAGAATGGCACTACATTTCAAGTGTTTGATCTTGAGAAACCAGCAATGCAAAATATACTATGTGTGTGTTAGAAGAGGAGAAGAATTAATTGACCTGTACATTTCTGGTACAGATCAATCCAGTTGTCAGCAATTTGAACTTGTAAAAAAACATGTATGCTTGAGTATGGGTTCTAACCAAAGTGCTTTGCTATAGATTTCCAAGCTGACTTTGGCACTACTCAGTGCAGTGTTTTTTTTCCTGTTGGAAGGCAAATGTTTAATGTTGACTTAAGTGTCAAAAACACTGGATGTGTTCTTTGCTAGTAAGCATCACTTTTCATATATCCTCCAATTCCCCCTCACTTTCAAATGTCATTTCAAGGAACAACGAGGATCTATGAATATAATAATTAAGAAAACAAAAACAAAATTCAGGACAAAATGCACAAAATTCTGCTGGTGATTCTGTTTCCATTGTAGTTAATACCAATTAGAATCACTATTCTACAGCTAATGGCATGTTCACAGCATCTCTCATGTGAATTTATTACCGTAAACCTGACTTGACCGTTTTTGGGTGCAGACAGACTGGTTATAGACTAAGGCCCAGGCACAACTTCATAAGGAAATTTCACAACCAAAGGATAATATTCTGAAGTATGTATAACCCATTTAATATGCTGATCTTGTTTGTTTGTTTAAGTCAGTCTTTCCCAAACTGGTGCTTCCACCTGTGTTTGTTATTAACACTGTGGCTGGAGAGTACTTGCTTCAGATTGTGGGGCGATGTATTGTCTTGAGGCCAATGATAATGCTATGGGTACCCATACAGCAGTACAGTATCATTGCCTTCATTTGATTGGATTCAGATTTTTTGTATTTATTGAAGCTCTGCACATCTACTATTATCTCGTGCGATGTAATAATAATAATACAAATATATTTATATAGCGCTTTCTAAGGAAGTGCTGTACATGTGATAAAATAGATCAGGAGTTTACAGAAATGGAATAAATACAATAATTCTAATAAAAGGACTTAACTGAAATTAAAAGAATTTAAGAATAAAACCTTTAAAACGTTTTGGTCTGACTTTGTAAAACAATAAAATTTGGGTGTGTGGGTGGATCCGGGATCTACCTTCCATGAGAGGAAAAGCTGTGTTTGTGAAAGGTCCCTCTGGCTTTCCCACCCCTCTACAGCTCACCTCACCTCATTCAACAGGGTCTCCTGACCCTCTGTGGAGCATTTTCATGGAGTTGGAGGAACTGCTGAGGTGAAAGAGGGGGTGAGGAAGTCCATTTCTGTCAGTGCAGTTGATCCGGCATAGATCTAGATCCACCTTTTTGTCTCTCTGTACTCAGGATAGCTGTCCTACCTATTTAGGTGGCCATACATCTGATGACATGGGCTTTGGTACATGAAACCTTGTGTCACATATACAAAAATAAAATCTTGGTGGTGGTGGAAGAATGGTCTATACCTCTGCCTATGGAGGGGAAGGCATTCTTTTTTTTAAAAAAAAAAAAAGCTTCCTTATGGTTTGAAAAATAATATCTGTAGAAAGGCCTAGGATTTTTCTCCATGATTGCTTTCAGGGAGTATTTTACATGGGGACATACTCATCTTCAGCCTGAAGTGGTTCAGTGTATTTTTGTAGTGCATTTTGTTGCATGTGGAGACCAGGTCTCCGCCACACACTTCTAACGCAGCATTAAGAGACACCAAGAATATAATAGCAAATTACTTTCAGGCCATTGGGTAGTATGTCCTGCAATTGAAGCATGTGAACAATTCCTTTGTCTTATCTTTATTTGTGGGTGGGTGGGGGCAACAGTGAGGATAAATGTTTGTTATTAAAGTAATCTTGAAAAAAAGGTTAACCAACATCAACAACTGTTCACAGAAATTCTTAACCTGAGTTGCTTAACCATTGTTCAGAGGCATGGTGAATATGTTATGCTTAAGTTAGCTAGAACAATGCCTTCAATATCATGCTTAGGCTGTACTCCAGCTTTCATTTTGAGCAAAATGTATGCAGCTAGATTACTATTTGTCAGGTAATTAAATGAAAGAGGAGAGAAGAACTAGACAGTAAAAATAAAAATAAAACCCAGATTATAAATAAATTCACCAAACAAAGTTGTCAGCATTTAAGTAATAAGGAGTTTTGTTACAACTTTGCATGCATATATCAGATGCACAGCTAAATTAATCTTCTCATAATCTCAGAGTTATAGCTTAACCCAATGGAACGGCTTGACAGTCATGACAATTTTTAGCGAAGTAAAGTTAAGTGTTGGCCAGTCCAAGCAGTAAGTAGAAGGACAGGCCATCTATTATTATTATTATTATTATTATTATTATTATTATTATTTATTTATATAGCACCATCAATGTACATGGTGCTGTACAGATAACACAGTAAATAGCAAGACCCTGCCGCATAGGCTTACAATCTAATAAGTTGTAGTAAACAATAAAGAGGGAAGGAGAATGCAAACAGGCACAGGGAAGTGTAAACAGGCACCGGGTAGGGTGAAGCTAACAGTATAGAGTCAGAACAAACTCAATATTTGAAGGCTATAGGGAAAAGAAAAGTTTTTAGCTGAGTTTTAAAAGCAGTGATTGAGTTTGTAGTTCTCAAGTGATCTGGAAGAGCTTTCCATCTGTTTTTCCTCTTTACTTGTGATCCCCTAGAGAAACCATTCTCTGAGGAGATTGGGCAGATGAGTACTGGGTTAAGTTTTCTTGGTAGTGGTGTACTAGGTCTGTTGACCTGGCCCATATTCTTAAGAGAGTTTGGGTGCAATCCTATGCATGTTTAAACCAAAAAAAGTCACTGCAACTCCCCAGCCCTACTGGCTGGGTAATGCTGGGAGCTATAGGATTTTTTTCTGTCTAAACATGAATAGGATTGCACCTTCAGGCACCAGTTAATATCAGTTTTATTTGCCTATGCCTTTTAGAAACAGTATGTTATACTGTTTTATTTCTGCCGGCTCTTTTTTATTGTTCTATTGCTGTTTGTTCAGCTATTTATAGTTTCAGCTGCATCGGTGAAATCTTGAAGCCTTGCAGGGGCGGGGAGAGAATTGGTCCCACCCCTTTTGCTGCCATAAGCTTGATCCATAAATGGGAATGGCTAATTAGATACAAACCCGTAATTTTATTTTTGTTATTTAATTGTCAATTTATTTACCATTTCTTAGTTTTGCAAGCAGGTTTGAAAAAGTTTCAGTCGGAAGGCAGGATATAAATGCCTTCAATAGATAAAACTGAATGCATTTATTGAAATGTCTTCAGTAAATAAGTCTAAAGAGTAATAACCAGCTAAGAGCATCTAAAATATTTCACCATATTGTGTGTTTTAAGTAGATTCATGAACAGTGACTGTGATAGCTTAACACTGTGATTTGTGTTGGCATATCTTCCTGCAGTGCCAGTTTAATGTCATGTTTTGAGCAGTAGCATTGATTTGGCAGTCAGTGTATTCTATCCCAAATGCTTATTTGCCAGTGCAGCAAGAATTGGAATCAGGCTGCCACAAGGGTACATTTGTTTTGCAGCATTACCTGACTAACTGTAGGTATTGCTGCTCAGCTGGTAGAAGAGTTACAATACGGCTACTAGGGATTGCATAATTGATTCATTATTCAGTAACTTTAGCAAAGAGACAAGTCTCTGCCCCAAGGAACTTACAATTTATATTTCAATAGCATGTGTGTGTGTGTATGTGAGAGAGAGGGAGAGAAAAGGGAAACGAAAATTAAGGATACTAGGATGAATATGGTTAGTATAATGTATTAATGTTGTTTGGGAAGGTGGTTTATATATATTTGGTGGCACTTTCATAAGAAACTATTTGCTCAGTTGGACAAACTGAACACGGAAATGGAATCTCGAATCCTCCCTTGTTTTTTCTTTTTTGACCAATTGGCATAGTTTTTTGTTTGTTTGTTTTTAATCCAATCTGTTATAAAAGCTATTATAAAAGGGGCGGGGGGGGGACACACACGTTGAATGCAGCCCTACAGAATAACACTTTTGTAAACTGCCTAGAGAGCTCCGGCTATGGGACGGTGTATAAATGTAATAAATAAATAAATATAACACAAGCAAAATAGCAACTTGTGAATGATATTTCTGGAGAAATAAGGAGAACTTGAAACTCTCAGGCCATAAAAGCTGGACTGTATCCTTACATGCTCATTTTTACATGCTCAAAGTGTGCTATCTGTACAGGGAAGCAAAAGGAGCCTAAATCACATTTCTTCTGACAGAAAGATGACCAATTTGGTGTGCTTGAGAAGTGCCTAGACAATTTTCCACCAGATGGTGGTGGACTTCCAAACATTATTGAGGTTGTCTAGGATGAAGCCATGCTACAACAATTCTTGTGCTGCTGCAGTAGTGTATGAAGCACCACCTTGTGTGCTCAGCATCACAGCTAGTAGTGGTGCATCCAGGGGATGTTTTTGTTGTACAAACACCCTGCCTCGTTCGTGGCATTTATGGGGAGTCCAGACATTATTGTCCTCTATTTATAACCCTCCCATGTTTTTCCAGCCAGTTCTTCTGTCTTTTTTTCCTTCCAACAAAAAAATTCAGTTAAGGAGAGAAAGACTGAATAAGTGCACCATGTATTCTGATAGTTCTTCCACTAGCTTCCCATTTGGAAGCACTCTACCAAGAGATCATTGATTTCCAGCCTGGAATAGTTTCCAACTCTGAGAGAATCTGATAATTTTCAAAAATTAACATAGCAAATTGGACACTCTACTTTACACCAAAGGCTGGTTCACATGATTGGGGAGGAATAATAGGTCACTGTGCTGGTTGCATGTCACCTAATTACCATAATTACCCTTGCTGGGAGCAACGTCAAAAGTTCAAACCTGGCAAAGCAGGGTAGTGGGACTGGTTTACAAACTACCCTCCACCCTAGGACAAGTCATGGATCCTGGTGTGATTAGACTTTAAGGTACAGTGTAAGGTAAGGTTTGGATGCCAAGCCACGCCCAGCAAGGGTGATTATGCTAACTAGGCAGCACGCGACCGACAGACTGGCTCATTTTCCCTTCCCTTCTGGCTGGACATCAGGAAAAACTTCATGACTGTTAGAACAGTATGACAATGGAACCAGTTACCTAGGGAGGTTGTGGGCTCTCCTACACTAGAGTCATTCAAGAGGCAGCTGTCAACCATCTGTCAGGTATGCTTTAAGGTGCATTGAACTGGGGGTTGGACTCAATGGACTTATAGGCCCGTTCCAACTCTACGATTCTATGATTCTATATGAACTTGGCCCGAGAACCATGAAACCTTGTTGACAACTGTGCAAGAAACTGGAGTTTCTGACTGCTGTGGGATGAGAAGGGAATGCAATAAAAGGGTGGTATCGAAATCATTGCCTTCAGGGTACCAAGGACATTGCTAGGCAGTAAAAAGATTGAGGGTCCAGGTGCCTGGGACACAGATCTGCATAATACAATCTGCATACGCTTATTTATTATATCTTTATATGTAAATTTAGATATAATTACTAGGATTTATTTAAATTTCACAGAAAGCAAATCTAGCCAGTTTATCATCCAAAACACCTCAAATTCTTGACCCAGAACATCTCAAATCAGTAGTTCCAGACTAGTTAATTTGCAATGATTTGAAAAAATGCTAAAAAGGGAGTGGCTAGTAGGTTTTCATGAGCAATTCACCAGCCCTAAAAATGGCACCAAAATGGAGTTGCAAAAATTGTTAATCGAAAATCACTCTATGTTGAGAGAGGGGTGTTGTAGTAAGTGCAGAGGGCTAATCGTTCCCTGCATAGCTGTGATGCACTGTGAAAATCACACACACCTTCCTGCATGATAATTGGTGCCAATGGAAGATATATATATATATATATATATCTTCCATTGGCACCAATCGATGCTCTGAGGCCTTGGGGAATAGACCTGGGAAAGGCCTAGCAACACCTATGGAGGGAACCCTTTCTACATTGGCACATCTGCCCTTGGAGCTCTTGTGCTAGGCAGAGGATTCTGAGTCATGATTTAGGGTGTTCCCTCCTGTGAGATGGAGGCCAAGCTTGTTAAGCCTCACTGATACAGGAACCAAGAGTGTGCGCTAAAGCCTCACTGTAACCATGAATGCATGAGATCGTTGGTAATGGTGGGCAAGCTATCTTTCAGGAAAGCTTGTCTGTTGTAACTGGTCTTCTCACAGAGGAACCCACAATAAGCTTCCCAGGTAGACTTTAGAGTTCTCCAGATATCCTTTGAAAACCATCAACAGTGAACATACAAATGACATTCATGGCACCCATGAATCCATCTCCCCCTATAGTGATGTATTATCAAATCCCCTGGGCCATAGTTTGAAAAACACTGGCACAGAAACGAACTTGAGTCACTCCACGGCACCAATGAATCAAGCTCCATCTACAGTGAGGGCTTATAAAATTGAATCACGCAATGGTTCTAGGGAAAGCAAACAGAATTATGCCTAGAGGGGTAGTTCTACTCACAGTGTGTGATGCAATTATTATGTGTTCCTGTGAGAATGATCTCCAGACATAAGTCAGTGGAATTGCTTCAGAGGGCAAAACCTCATTCACTTGCATCAGCAACCTTGGGTGGAGCTTTATTTATTTATTTATTACATTTTTATATCGCCCAATAGCCGAAGCTCTCTGGGCGGTTCACAAAAATTAAAACCACGAAAAGCATAAAAACAACCAACAATTTAAAAACATGAATACAAAATACAATATAAAAAGCATAACCAGGATTAAAACCACACAGCAAAACTTGATATAGGTTAAAATATAGAATTAACACAGCAAAGTTTAAATTTAAGTTAAATTAAGTGTTAAAATGCTGAGAAAATAAAAAGGTCTTCAGCTGGCGACGAAAGGAATACACTGTAGGCACCAAGCAAACCTCTCTGGGGAGCTCATTCCACAACTGGGGTGCCACAGCAGAGAAAGCCCTCCTCCTAGTAGCCACCTGCTTCACTCACAGAGAAGGACCCCTGTAGATGAACTTAAGGTCCAGGCAGGCACATATGGGAGGAGGCGTTCCTTCAAATAACCTGGCCCCAAGCTGTTTAGGGCTCTGAATGTTAGCACCAGCAGTCTTGATTTATAATAGGGTTACAAGCTTTAATTGACAGTATTATAATTTTATTGAGTGAAACTAAGACTGAAAGATGTATTTCTATATTTTTGAAGCTATTTTATTTCTTTGTTTAAAATATTTATATACCACACTTCATTATCAAATGACAGGGTGGAGTACAAAATGTATTTTAAAAAAATTCGTTTTGGCTCTGGTTCTGTTTTTGTTTTTTGCAATATCAAAGACTGCTCCAAATTCTCAAACTGCTAGAAATAAAAATATTAAAGGAGACCTTTTCTTCTGACCATTAGTGGCTGCTATTGTTTGTTATTGTCATGCATTTCCTTCCATAACATTATATTGAGGTTTTGGTAAAATATTTAAGGGACATACTTCTTCACACAGTGTATTGTTAAGCTAGCACAAGACTTAGTTATGGCTACCAATTTGGATGGCTTTAAAAGCGGGTTAGACAAATTCCTGGAGGAAGGGACTATCAATGGTTACTAGTCCTGATGGCTATATGTTACCTCCAGTATCAAAGGCAGTATACCTACATACACCAGTTGCTGGGGAACATGGGTGGGAGGATGCTGTTGTATTCATGTCCTGCTTGTGGGTTCCCCTGGGCAGCTGGTTGGCTACTGTGTGAACAGAATGGTGGGCTAGACAGACCCTTGGTCTGATCCAGCAGGGCTCTTCCCATGTTCTTATGCAATTTTAAATTGGATCAATTGTTTAATCAACTAAGGTTTCAATCCTATACATATTTAAACAGAAAAAAGCCCTACAACTCCCAGCGCTCCCCAGGTAGCAATGCTGGCGGGGGAATGCTGGAAGTTATAGGACATTTTTCTGTTTAAACACAAATAGGATTTAACTGGTCTGCAGTGCTAATTCTTAAGACTTCCATTCCTGCTTCATGCTCCTTCCCACAAATAATTTATTATGGCACTTCTTGAGGGGTGTATGGGTAAATATTTCAACCTCTGTCCCACATTGCTGGATTTCCTTGCTTCATTTTCCTTTGTCATATTAGCTTGAAAAAGCTGCCATCAAGATTTGCCCATAAAAGTGCATTTGAGTTGCTTAGTTGTTACCTGCTGATGATCCCTCTAAAATAAAAACTCTATTTTCTCCCCTAAAGTATTGACACTTGGAGGCGTCAAAAAGGTGATGAAATGTGTGCATGCCCAAATACACATGAAGTGCTTTATTCTCTAATAAAGATATATAAATAGATTTGGAAGGCATCACACAGAAAAATGCCACATGATAAATTTTGTTTCCTTTGAGATAGTAATGTTCAGTGAATGCTATTATCCCTCTGAGTGCCTTAGGATTTTAAGTTTGTATGCAGCAAGGAGACACTCATATGTCCCTTTCACAGATGGCATCTGGGGGTCAGCATTGTTGGGATGCTACTGAGGCTCAAATGACAGCAGAAGAGCCCACTGACACACCCTTGAACTCCCTGCTTTTTCTATTCCTTGCTGTCTTTGCCTTTCACTCCCCCCCCCCCCAAGCAAGTAAGCAGTGGACAGGAGCAAGGGGCAAGACCTAGCTACCTCTGGTCATCTCTGGGCCCAGTCTGCATGGTTGTCCAGAGAGAGAGAGAGGGTAAGTGATGAGGCACCAGTAGCAGCAGTGAGGAGAACAGGTCTCTACTCACTGAGGCATCTTGCCCAAGCCACACACACACCCCACTTCCCGAGCCTGAAGCTGGTACCAGAGCCTATGGCCATATTGATTCATTTTGGTAATCCTATGGGAAGGTGTAAAGAGTTACGCATGGTTTGGCTCTCAGATTAAAAATGATGGAGTAGGCTACGCTTCAAGATGTTTAAAAAGTCTTTTGTGTGTACCCAGTTACTGATTCTATATATGTTAAGCATTTTCTTTTTGGTCTTTCAACTTTGTTTCTCAATGAACACATTGGTGTGTCCTCTCAAAAAAAGCTGGCTGGTGGGAGATTCAGGACAAATAAAAGGAAGTACTTCTTCACACAATGCATAGTTAAATTATGGAATTCACTACCACAAGATGTAGTGATGGCCACCAATTTGGATGGCTTTTAAAGGGGGTTTGATAATTGCTGGAGGAGAAGGCTATCATTGGCTACTAGCCCTGATGGTTATGTGCTACCTCCAGTATTTGAGGCAGTAAGCCTATATGCACCAGTTACTGGGGACCATGGGTAGGAGGGTGCTGTTGCACTATGTCCTGCTTTGTTGGTCCCTGACCAACAGCTGGTTGGCCACTGTGTGAACAGAGTGCTGGTCTAGATGGACCCTCGGTCTGATCCAGCATGGCACTTCTTACGTTCTTATGGTGGAGGCTGCAGTCAGGAGTGGAGAGAAGATGGGTGGCAAAGCATGCTTAACCCTTTTCCCTGGGGCCATTTTCTGCTCAGCATCAGATGCCAGTTGATGTTGAGAGGGAAAATGTCCAGAAGGAAAAGGGGTAATTACTCCTTTCCAACACATCTTCCTTTGCTTGCGATTGCAGCCTGCAGTGGCTGCTTTTCATTTAACAAATAACAACAAATGGTTCAGGGAAACATTGCCTAGAACTATCTGTAAGATGTAGTTTGGCACCATGAGGAAAAAGACCAGAATCAACATGTGCAACTTGGTCTTCTTTCCTAGTCCCTTGCATAGAACGCATAATCAGGAGAGTGATGGGGGCAGCCCATTGTGTTTGTTGGCAGATAGGAGGTACATTCGAAAGATATTTATGAATGACCAGGTTGCAATACCTAGGAGATTCTGGGTTTGTGACCCTTCTACATACAGAAGACGGCTTCTGCTCATGCAAAGGCTGTTTTACACTTTGTTCCAGAACATTGCGTAGAAAAGTGAAAATTTTCTTCTGCTTTGCCGAAGAGCTTGCACAAACTCTGGCACAAGCAGACACATGAAGATGTGATGTGATGTTACAGGATGATATACATTAAAGCTCTTGTGCAAGCATTTGTGGAATAGCTATTTTCTATCCAATTGTGGTTGACATGCAGTCTGTTAGCATATGTAAGTGTGAGATCTGACGCCAACCAGAAACCTACAGTTTCAACCAGATCAACCTGGTTAAGTACATATGAAAATTGAAATCCAGGCCACATCTCTCAGCTGTTTGATTTTGTGTCTTCTTGGCTCCCTTTATAATTCCTCAACCTCAGTTTCCTATCTACTGATTCCATTCCCTCCTGATCTCAGGCCCTGTGTGGCCCTTATTCCTTGGCTCTCCTATTTTCTTGTCCCTCCTTCTTTCCTCAATTCTTTCCCTCAAGCTTCTGTATTTAGGGCAGTTCCAATAATCACTCAGCTGCCATTCTCTCTTTGCATGGTGAAAGAACAGGGATGTGCACCCACACCCATCCCACCTGTAAGGTAAATGTATCATCAGCATGTATTATGGGATATGCACAGACATACAACTTTAAACTTTTTCTTGGAAGAGGAAGAATTGAGCGAACTTGATGCACACACATATAGCAGTATGCACAAAATCTTTTAGTGAGAGGTTACCGTATGTGCATGTGATAGGAGCTCTATTCAGGGATTCCCTATCTCTGTTGATTAAATACATTAGGAGCAGGAACATGCCAGCCCTGACCCCCTTTCTTTATTGCTTTCATTGCCCTCTACACATGGAAATCAGCATTCCAGATTGGATAGAGGAGGGTCTCCTCTTCGCCACCCATCCTCCTCCATGTGTAGATGGTGATGAGAGTGACGCTGGAGGGGCAGGGCTAGGGTATTCCCCCTCTCACCTGTTTAATCAACACTGATAGGGAATGCCTGTAAGAGTGTAAGCAGATAGTGTGCAAGTTTGTGGGTGCCCATTGAATTCTCCAGAATAAGCCTAGGATCTTGGCCCTCCAACTATATCACTGTGGGCCCATTCAGAAGACACCTTAAACCATGGCTTTAACCACAGTGGGTAAGCCAGAAAGCTAGGCCATGTTCAGAAGACACCTTAAACCATGGCTTTAACCACAGCAAATAAGACTTTTTGCTTTATTCACTATGGTTAAAGCCATGGTTTAAGGTGACTTCTGAACAGGGTAAGATTCTTGCTTTTATATGCTAAAATATCTTCAGATGCCAAAGTTAAGAAAAGCAAGTTAAGAAAAATGGGTGCTTCAAATGTCACACTGCAGGTGTGATGGCCACCGAACATTGCTCCTACTGGTCGTATTCAGTGTGGGTAATGTTTTCTTACCACTTACCATATGATTTGGCCCAGTCACTTTAAGAGATTCCATACCGTCACTGATGTTTGGTTTGCTGACAAAGAGAAAACAATATCTCAAAAGGCATCACTCTAGTCAGGCCTTCACGGTCTTCCATCCAGCCTTATCAATCAGATAATGGTGGGCTTCTCATGACAGGCAAATGGTTACTCCATCATAGGTATGGATTTTTCACAGATTACTGATTGGGGTGAAGTGATGTGAGCCTACTGGGATTGGCTGCAGTCCAAAAGGTAAGTTAAGAATGGGAAAAGATAGGACCGAGGCATCTTGGACAGGCACGCATTCTGTAAAATCAGGCATAGAATCCTGTCCAAGAGCTATCTGCTGATCTGCTTGTTCTGGGCTAATTTGATCCAGTGTTGATACCCTACATACCATGCTTACTTTAGGTATGGGTGTTTCTATGACGTAGAGATGCTTGCCAACACCATGTAGCAAGGTGTGTGCAACCTTAGCTGCTGGCATTGAGTGCTACCATGTGACAGTGAAGGTTGGTTTTTTTTGTTTTTCTTTTGGTGTGTTCCACGTAGGAAGAGGAAGAATTGGCAACATAAATTGGGCTTCCAATCTGAATTAGCATCACAGCAGGTGGGGGGTAAAAGTTAAAAGCTCCCTATCCCCTAAGTTTGTTCCTGGTCATGTCATGTGAATTTGGTGAGCGTGGATTGTTGCTGTTGCAAACAAACCACTGTCCTCTAAAATAAGCTATGGTTTGTAGGTGATTTGCTAACCATGCCAATAACTCACCCTTCCTTGGTTCCCATGACACAACAAGCTGTGATACCCCCACCGCTGTGACTTGTGTATGGAAAATGATGACCAGCGCACAGCATAGAGCCTCCATCGGTAAATTAACTCACAGTACCTTACTGTGTCATGTGAACCAGGTCACAGAGAGAGAGAGAGAGAGAGAGAGAGAGAGAGAGAGAGAGGCAGAGAATCGCTGGTACAGAGAAAGAGCTGCACAACCCGTCCATGCCGCAAATTTTGTCCTTTTTTGGCACTGGCTCCACATACCATCTGCTGTGGCCCTCTAACTGGCTTTTCCTTTGGTGAATAGGAAAAAGCTTCTCCTCTCCTGGGGTGCTTCCAGATGAGGCTTCAAGCACACCTTTGCCTTGCCTCCATTTGCAGAATTTTATGGAGGCTCCAGATATTGCCATCTTCCTTCTCCTAGTCCCCACCCTATGTTTTCCCACTGCTGCTCTTCCATCTTCTTTTTCTTACTGTGGAAATTCTGTTAAGTAAGAAAAGACAGAACAGCTGCACAATGCCTTTGAATTGTTAGTGCTAGGATTCCTCCACCTAGAAGGACCCCTGCTTTAAGGGAATGCTTAAGAACAAAGATGGTTTTAGCAGCATTTAATAGGCCCTTTTACTTTTTTCGAGTGTCCTCTGTTCAGAGAGAACAATAAATGGCTTTGAAAAGGGCACTTGATGTTGTTAATAGCATCATTTTGCAGCTGCAGGCATCTCTGGGAATGGAGTCCTGCAGCTGATTAAGAAGGTTCAGGGTTGCATTTCGCAATCTCCGAGCAAAGGCTGAAGTAAGGAGATGGTATTTAATGGGAGAAAGGTAGCAGGAGTTGGCATTTTACCTCAAAATGGTGTCCTTTCTTAGAACAACTGCTACCTATTTCATTCCTAGGGTAGGCCTAATGTTTCCTGCTCCCTTTGCCATGGTAATAAAATCAGGCACACCCTGTGGGCTCACTCACCCTCCTGCCTTTCTTTTGCAAGACGGAGGTCAGTAAATAAAGAGACGACACACAGAAGTTTGGGTTTAAACAGGGCCACATTTATTTAAAGATCTGCAAAGGGGGAACCTAAAGGTGCATCCAGTCTGGCCTGGTTCAGACCTTTCTGAGCAGGGCGAGCCATTCATGGCCCGTGGGTTGGTGCTGTAGATTTTACCCTCCCACTGGCCACCCCTTTTGGGGTAGGGACACCTTCCGGTGTCACCCCCAACACATGCCTCAAGGCTATGAGTGGGTGAGAAAGGTCCTGAATTCAAATTCTGGCTTAAAGCTAGCCATGGTTTATGCGGCTTTCGGCCTGTTCAGAAAACACCTCAAACCCTTCTGATTAAGGCCTTTGGTTAAGCAGCAGGGTTCAAGGCATCTTGCGCAATGTGTTTTGCTAAAACCTGGTTACTCACTAACCACAGTCGGACCATCTGCAGCAGGGTTAGCAGCTCTAACTGTAGCTTAAAGTGTTGCATGCAACAGCACAATGGCTTGTGGTTAGTGCTAACCCCAGAGAACCACAGTTTTGCTAACCGCAGTCCCTGAAGTGTCGACTGAAGAGGCCCACTAGTGGTGTAGATGTATTGTAAGGAGCAAGTCATGAGGCCATGGGGTACTCACATTATCCAAAGTCACAGTGAAATTGAGAAGCCTTGCATTTGCACCAGGCCGGTGTGAAGCTTTATGGGTGAATGATGCAATACAGTATAAATGGAGAGAAAAAATGGACTGACTTATTCACACAAAAGCAACCATTTGGCAGTATGTTATTTTGTATGGACTGTAATAATTCAGGAGTTTTTCCAGTTAGCACAGCCTTCTGTTTCTTCCCATTTCTAGCACTTTTCATTTTCCATCCTGCCATATAGGCTGTTTTTGCCTTTGTGGTATGACAGGAAGGGGAAGTATGCATGCTGTGTTTGCGATGGCTGCTCTGTGTGATGGCATTTATCTTCACTCGTGAGGTTAGACGAGATTAACCCTCGAGTGGCATTTAGCTTTTTTCACTCATGAAGAAAAATGCTGTAATACCAGCCAGCTATAAAGTTGTCTGCTTGCATTAAGGACTGTTCCTTTTAAAGCATTGGTATCACTTTAGATTTCCTTTTTGGGGTACACACCAAAAAGAGAAGGAAGGAAGGAGAGGGGGAAATACAAATTAGTCAATTGAGAGCCCAATCAAAATTATTACTGTGGATCACGATTTTCTCTTAGCACTGAACCAGTTTGGACTAGGTTGGTGAGTGGGTCATGTTACAATGGATTTGCTTATGCTGTATAGACCATTTGGGAATTTCACAAGATACCCCATCTGACATTTGGGTACTGTTCTTAACTCCCAGGACTCTTTTGAATTCTCCTTGGAATATCTTGGCTTTTTTATATAGTAGAGAACTCTCAACATGAATGACTTGTGACCAACAATCTTGAACACAGCCTATCAGTAATGTATTGCAGTCTGTCAAGTGTTTGACAACCTGCCTGCTTTTCCGGTTCCAGGTAAACAGAAAAGTCCCGAGGTTTGTCAAGACCCTGCCAGCCCACAATGCATGACAGATGGACTGCATTTGTCTTGGTGGTCCACAAATTATGAAGGTCAGAACTATAGCAATATTATCGATGCATGCCAACCAGTCAGCTTTTTGGCTTGCACTCCTAGCACCTAGGCCCATTTCATGGACTGGTTTGTATGACACGGCACCCCCTATCATTCAACAACCTAAGCAATGTCAGGGGAAGAGAGTGGGCGCACTTCCTCACATGCCACTTCTACTCTTCATCATCAACCCACAAGTGGCTCTTTTGTAGGCTGCTGACCATGTTGTTCGAACCAAGACCTCTAGGTTGTTTAGAACCATTTAGAAGCTAAACAACCCAGGGGTTAACAATGGTTTGTTTTTGTGTTAACTGCTGGGTTGTTCATAAACAACCCAGCAGTCCATGTCTGGATGACGTGCTTAGCAACCTACGAAGGAGCCTCTAATGGGTGCTGGTTAAAAGTGGTAGTGATGGGCACCTGGCAAGCATTGTGCCCGCTCTCTCCCACTCGTCCCCCAGTCCATTATATTATGTACTATGCATCTAGAGTGGTGGGCAAATTGTAGCCTCCAGAAGTTTTTGCCTGCAACTCCCATCAATCCTAGCCAGTAGAGCCAATGGTGAGGAATCATGCAAGTTATTTGTCCAAACATCTAGAGGGCCACAAGTTGCTCACCCCTGATTCTAGTATAACCCCCCCCCCCTCAAGAGATGAATGAACAAAATGGAATTGAGTTTGTTATAAATTATTGAAGGATTGTGTTTTACTGGGGTTTTGTTTTTTGTTTTGTTTTTTGTTTTTGGGGTTCTGTTTTGACAATCATTGAGTGTTTGGTGTTTGCACGGTTAACCTGGATATTCTTAAGGGTGATAACATCTTTGGCTTGTAGACAATTGGATTCCATAGCTCTACAGTCTTGTTAGAGTGAAAGTCTCTAAAATAGATTTTTAAGTTGCAAGTTTGATACTTATTATCTTATGAAAGATCAAACAGAGAAAATATTGGTATGGATTGTTCTGAATTTCCCTGGCAGAGTTTACCAACTGCCATATAAGAAGTACCCCTTAAATGGTTACACACTTCACTGTCTGTTTTCAATCATACCTTCCATTCAAATGGGCAACCCTGCTGGTTTCCCGTCAAGAATGCTTGCAAATAGCATCAGTATTTTCAATAACTGCAGATTGCATTTCGGATTTGTTTATAGCAATAATGTGCGTGCGCATTATTACCTTGAATGATTCATGTGCTTCTTTCTTTTTACACTATTGGTACAGAACCATTTTGTTCCTTTAACCTGGGGGCCCTGAATTGCATGCTAAGCCCAAACAAATTTGTCTGCAATCTTTGGGGTAAACAACTTGCAGTGGGTATGAGATGAAATCAGTCTGAATTCAGCACACTCTATCTTACCTAGAATAGCTGCAAAGGATGGGACTTTGCAGATTGTCATGGCAAGAAGACTGTCAGAAGATTGGCAAGAAGATTGTCAGTAGACAAGAAAGGCTACTATGAGTACCCCAGCACAATCTTTTAAAGTTAGTTAATGTTGCAGTCTATTAGTGCTGGCATGGGTTCTTGTCTATCTGCACTCTTAATAGTTTCCCCTCATCTTTCATGCTCCTTGATCTTTCATGAACCTGAGAGACCCATGGTAGTCAAGCAGTAGAATTCCAAAGAGTTAAACTCCAGATTTTGTAAAATGTTTGCAACAGGTTTGGATCCAGGGCTTCATTTTAATAGTCCAGAGTTGTTTAGGAAAGGAGAATCAGGAGATCACATCACCATTCAAAATTACACTGTGGTAACAATGCCTATCCAATCATAATTGGCCTGCTGATTTTCTTATACCTACTGTTTTATCTCATTTTTATTTTGCCTTCCTCCAAGGAGGAAGGTATCCCATTATTATTATTATTATTATTATTATTATTTATTTATATAGCACCATCAATGTACATGGTGCTGTACAGATAACACAGTAAATAGCAAGACCCTGCCGCATAGGCTTACAATCTATTAAGTTGTAGTAAACAATAAAGAGGGAAGGAGAATGCAAACAGGCACAGGGAAGTGTAAACAGGCACCGGGTAGGGTGAAGCTAACAGTATAGAGTCAGAACAAACTCAATATTTGAAGGCTATAGGGAAAAGAAAAGTTTTTAGCTGAGTTTTAAAAGCAGTGATTGAGTTTGTAGTTCTCAAGTGTTCTGGAAGAGCGTTCCAGGCGTAAGGGGCAGCAGAAGAAAAAGGACGAAGCCGAGTAAGGGAAGTGGAGGTCCTTGGGCAGGCGAGAAGCATGGCATCAGAGGAGCGGAGAGCCCGAGCGGGGCGATAGTGTGAGATGAGAGAGGAGAGATAGGCAGGAGCTAGACCGTGAAGAGCTTTGAAGGTCAGCAGGAGAAGTTTATATTGGATTCTGGAGTGAGTTGGAAGCCAATGAAGAGATTTCAGAAGTGGAGTGACATGGTCAGAGCGGCGGGCCAGGAAGATGATCTTAGCGGCAGAGTGGTGGACAGAGACCAGCGGACTGATGTGAGATGAAGGAAGGCCAGAGAGAAGAAGGTTGCAGTAGTCCAGCCGAGAGATAACCAGTGCGTGAACGAGAGTCTTGGCAGAAGAGACAGACAAAAATGGTCGAATCCTGGCAATATTATATAGGAAGAAACGACAGGATTTAGCTACTGCCTCGATGTGAGGAGTAAAGGAGAGCGAGGAGTCAAATATAAAGCCAAGACTACGAGCTTCCTTGACCGGAGTAAGCGTGACATCGTTGACAGTAAGAGAGAATGAGAGGTGAGGAGAAGGTTTAGGAGGAAAAACAAGCAATTCAGTCTTTGCCATGTTAAGTTTCAAACGACGATCCCCACTCATGACAACCTGTGAGAGAGGATAGGCCGAAAGAGAGGGAGAGAGAGAGAGAAAGAGCGAGAGAGACTAACCCATCGTCACCGAAGTGAGCTTCATGACTGACTAGAGACTAAAACCGAGGTCTTTTTAGTTCTAGTCCCACTGGTGCCTCTGCCTTTCATTCTCACCCATTAAAAATAATAGGAGCATTATGAAATCATTGGCCATGGGTTAGTTATATTGGCTTATGACACCGTTTCTCTCCTCTCCTAAAATCATAATCCTTCCTCACCTTATAGTCCTCTGACCCCCAGGATGAAATGCCAATACCTGGATGACTTTCACGAACATGGTCGTCTCCTCTCATTGCTTTACAGAAAACCAGGTCCAGCTTTTCATTGGCCTTGAGGAAGTTGCCCTTCGGTGTTCCCTCTGCTAGTGGCCGTCCTCTCCCCCACTTGTAACTGCATAGCAGCAAACTAGATGGCAGCAAGGCTGCTTGCCTTCCATCCATGACAGTGCAATTCACACCAGCACACCTGGATTTGCCAGTGCAGCCATTTTGATTATGCTGGACACATCCTGACCCATGTATACTAAAGGCAGGGCTGGCATAATTTATCTTGTGGGGTCATTGAATTTAGGTGAAGGCCTAGTCAAGCAACGGTGCTGTCCCCCACTGTGGACAGGCAAGAGGCTGGCAGCTAGCTGGTCCACAGCAGTAAGAGTTGCAGCAGAAACCACCATCACCCAGCAATAGCAGTCTACTAGGCCTTTGCACTTGCCCAAGTATGCGGCACACTGGAGTCAGGCTTGCAGGAAACACATGGAGTTAGGCTCACGGGGTGTCTTTCAGATCTCAAGCAAAATATTGAACTGAGTGCTGCTGTCTAGATCATGTTCCAGTAGTAGGCAACCTGGTGCCCTCCAGATGTTTGAACTACCACTCCCACCAGTCCTGGTCAATGGTCAGGATTTATGGGAGTTGTAGTCCAAACATCTGGTTTCCAGGCGGCCTACCTCTGTTGACAAGGCCCACTGGGCCTCATAGCAGTGGAAGGTAAGCTATCTCTCAGGGAAACTTGTCTGCCACTACTGATTTGTTTCATTCAGGAATCCATGATCAGCTATCAAGGATCCCAACATTCCTCAGGACACAGTTTGAAAACGCCTGTATTAGGCAAACAAAATGTTTAATTATATGAGAGCAATACTAATGGTAGATCCTTTCTGGAACACGCACAGTTTCTCAATGTATATACCTGTCTCAAAACATTGTTTTACAGATGTTATCTTTAAAATCGCCAATACACTGTTGCTCCATTTATGTCCAGACTGACCTGTTTTGGTATATGGAAATGTTTTTTGTATGGATGCAAGTAAAAGAAAAACCCATTTTAGTTTGTACGGCATGTTTTTTTATTACCATTTTTAAGATTTAAGCATAAAAACACATGAGAAATCCATGCCGTATTGACGTATAAAATATAAATTCCTAATAGCATAACACTCCCAATGTCTGCAACTTTTCTCTCTGTTTAGTACATTGGTAGTGGTAATGTTCTAGTCAAGTTAACCAGAAAGTATTTTGTATCATTCCTTCAGGAAATTACCTACCTTTTACAAGTATTGTCGGAAGACTTGACGCATATCCTGCCACTGGAAGTATATTTATATCTTGTAAATACGTAATAAAAAATACAGAACCAGAACCACTGTGAATAAATGGAGCCACAACCAATATTCCAAAACCAGGAATCATTGCTAAGTGTACTCCATGTTAAATAAATTCACCATGCTGCCATTTTCTTTTGAACATAAGAGTTGTTTTTAGGTTTAGTAATTAGCAATTACTAAATTAGCAATTACTAAATTAGTAATTAGCATACTATCTTTCCTTATAAGTAAATAAATAAACCAGGATAAATAAATTTAACTTTCTTGAGTTAAATTTAACTTTCTTGAGTTAACGTATGATCATTTCATCAAAAATATTATCAGGTTATTACATAAACTATCTTTCGTTCAAAGCTTGAATACCTTCTAAGTTTGCCTACATGGGTTATGTAATTCACAAATGCTCTTCCAGAACATTTGAGAACTACAAGTTCAATCGCAGCTTTTAAAGCTCAACTAAAAACTTTTCTTTTTCCTAAAGCTTTTAAAACTTGATGTTGTGCGGACTTTATACTGTTAGTTTTACCCTACCCTGTGCCTGCTTACCCTACC